>NC_079201.1:335119-509307 GCF_029499605.1 Hyla sarda
GGGCATCAGGGCGGGCCCCCACCATATATCTGACCTTATGGGGCATCAGGGCCTGGGGGGCCCCCACCATATATCTGACCTTATGGGGCATCAGGCCGGGCCCCCACCATATATCTGACCTTATGGGGCATCAGGGCCGGGCCCCCACCATATATCTGACCTTATGGGGCATCAGGCCGGGCCCCCACCATATATCTGACCTTATGGGGCATCAGGCCGGGCCCCCACCATATATCTGACCTTATGGGGCATCAGGCCGGGCCCCCACCATATATCTGACCTTATGGGGCATCAGGCCGGGCCCCCACCATATATCTGACCTTATGGGGCATCAGGGCGGGCCCCCACCATATATCTGACCTTATGGGGCATCAGGCCGGGCCCCCACCATATATCTGACCTTATGGGGCATCAGGCCGGGCCCCCACCATATATCTGACCTTATGGGGCATCAGGGCGGGCCCCCACCATATATCTGACCTTATGGGGCATCAGGCCGGGCCCCCACCATATATCTGACCTTATGGGGCATCAGGCCGGGCCCCCACCATATATCTGACCTTATGGGGCATCAGGCCGGGCCCCCACCATATATCTGACCTTATGGGGCATCAGGGCGGGCCCCCACCATATATCTGACCTTATGGGGCATCAGGGCCGGGCCCCCACCATATATCTGACCTTATGGGGCATCAGGCCGGGCCCCCACCATATATCTGACCTTATGGGGCATCAGGGCGGGCCCCCACCATATATCTGACCTTATGGGGCATCAGGGCGGGCCCCCACCATATATCTGACCTTATGGGGCATCAGGCCGGGCCCCCACCATATATCTGACCTTATGGGGCATCAGGCCGGGCCCCCACCATATATCTGACCTTATGGGGCATCAGGCCGGGCCCCCACCATATATCTGACCTTATGGGGCATCAGGCCGGGTCCCCCACCATATATCTGACCTTATGGGGCATCAGGCCGGGCCCCCACCATATATCTGACCTTATGGGGCATCAGGCCAGACCTCCTCCACCATATATCTGACCTTATGGGGCATCAGGCCGGGCCCCCACCATATATCTGACCTTATGGGGCATCAGGCCAGACCTCCCCCACCATATATCTGACCTTATGGGGCATCAGGGCGGGTCCCCACCATATATCTGACCTTATGGGGCATCAGGGCGGGCCCCCACCATATATCTGACCTTATGGGGCATCAGGGCGGGTCCCCACCATATATCTGACCTTATGGGGCATCAGGCCGGGCCCCCACCATATATCTGACCTTATGGGGCATCAGGCCGGGCCCCCACCATATATCTGACCTTATGGGGCATCAGGCCGGGCCCCCACCATATATCTGACCTTATGGGGCATCAGGCCGGGCCCCCACCATATATCTGACCTTATGGGGCATCAGGCCGGGCCCCCACCATATATCTGACCTTATGGGGCATCAGGCCGGGCCCCACCATATATCTGACCTTATGGGGCATCAGGCCGGGCCCCCACCATATATCTGACCTTATGGGGCATCAGGCCGGGCCCCCACCATATATCTGACCTTATGGGGCATCAGGCCAGACCTCCCCCACCATATATCTGACCTTATGGGGCATCAGGCCGGGCCCCACCATATATCTGACCTTATGGGGCATCAGGCCGGGCCCCCACCATATATCTGACCTTATGGGGCATCAGGCCAGACCTCCCCCACCATATATCTGACCTTATGGGGCATCAGGCTCCACCCTCCATACATCTAACCTCACGGGGCATCAGGCTGGGGGCCCCACCCTCCATACATCTACCCTTACGGGGCATCAGGGCCGGCGCCGGCGCCCCCCCCCCCCCCCCCACACATCTGATCCTCCAGCCCCCCCCACCCCACATCTGATCCTCCAGGCGGGCCCCTACACTCACCTTCTCCTCTCTGGTTCTCGCCCTCATGAGTTTGGCGCGGAGCTGCACGTGGTAGTCGTCGTAGTATTTCTTCGCCCGCGCGGCTTGTGACCGGTTCTCCCGCATTCGGTTCTGCGCCGACTTCTGAAGACGGATCCGATCTTTGAAATCTTTCTGTATTGATGTTTAAAAATATTTTTTTTTTTATAGTAATTAAAGTTTTTGCAGTGAATGTAACATCTGTCTTCAGTAGAGTAGAGGGTTGGTTACAATGTGTCAGTGAAGGACGGACAGACTTGTGCTGCTCAGTTTGGTCTGCACTGATACACTGTAACGAACCCATCAGCTGTGTGAGCAGGAACGTCCCCGTAGGGTTCATGGATCACTGACCAGCCGCTGATTGTGCTCCTGCTCCTTCTGGATCAGCGATACGAGGAGGTTGTGCTTCTTACGGGCTTCTTCCACCTGCAGAGCGACAGCAATATAAAGGTTAACTCCTCCCCCATTACTGCCGACTCCTCCCCCTGCGCCCCCCCCAATCCCCCATCACCTCATTCTGTAGGTGGCGCTCACTCCTCTCTGTGTCCTGCCCAGACCTGGCGAGTTGCTCCACCTGCGCCATCTGCCCCCTCCACATGGCGTTCAGCGTTTGCTGCGAGATCTGTAGATGCGGAAATTCTTCCAGGAGAAGCGGCAACAAATCGTTCTCCTTAATCTTCACTGCAAGAAAGAAGAAAAAGTCCAGAGCTGTGAATGTGACACCTTACACCGCCACCAGAGGGCAGCCACCGCTCCCCCGCACCGCCACCAGAGGGCAGCCACCGCTCCCCCGCACCGCCACCAGAGGGCAGCCACCGCTCCCCCGCACCGCCACCAGAGGGCGGCCACCGCTCCCCCGCACCGCCACCAGAGGGCAGCCGCCGCTCCCCCGCACCGCCACCAGAGGGCGGCAGCAGCAGCACTTACTTCGGTTTTCCGACTTGTGGAGGTTTGGTGCCCAATGTTTTGGCTTGGAGGGCGCCCGTTTTCCAGCGTACACCTTCTCTGGATGAGATTTCTTCGGCGGCTCCTTGAAGATATTTTCTTTATATTCCTGTTCCTTTCGGGGGGGAAACAAACAATTGACCACAGTGCCACCACCTGATCAGGCCTGAAGTGGTACTGCACCGGGTCACTCACCTCCTCCCGTAAACCCTCCTTCAGTTTCACCAACTTCTGTCTCTCCGTTTCCTCAAAGTCCTTTAATTCTTGGGCGTAGGCGTTCCGCAGCAGCTGTGGGGCAGAGGAGGTCACTAGAACCTGCTTTACACTGCAGCTCTGCTCATTCTGATTGGCTGCTGTGTAAAAGCACAAGCTCAGCAAACATTGGTGATTCCAAAGAGTGGCCCTACAGCTGTTACAGAACTACAACTCCCAGCAAAACTGAACAGCCTTCGGCTACAAGTGGAGACCACCGCATTACAGTACGGACAGAAGCTACAAAGGGGCGGAGCCTATGACCGTTGCAGCACTTACCTGAGCCTTCAGCCGCTCCACTTCCAGCTCCTTCTGCACGTTCCGGCGGATCTTCCCCATCTCCCCTCTGGCCTCCTTGTTAAGCGCATCCTCAAACTGCGCAGAGAGGGATCGGGGCGGAGGCGGTGAGGAGGAGAGTGATCGCGGTCTGGCGGTGGGAGGTCGTGTGCGTCCGGTGGCTGCGGGGGAGGAGGAGATCCGGTTATGAGGGAATCGCAGCCTGAAGTGTGTCACTGAACACATGTAAAACAGCAGAATCGTGAGCGCAGCTCCGGCTGTGCTGCCTCCGCCTGTCATTACCGTGCAGCCGCTTCTTCCTGCGGATCTCCATGATGCTGTCGCTGTGCTGGGAGAGCTTGTCCTCCTGATCACTGCTCCGCATCGGACCCCCCAGAGCTGCCTTCAGCATCTGCAGGGAATACAGAGGGTAAGTAATGCCCCCGCACCCCCCCCCCCCTCCCCCAGGGCGCTCTACCCACCCCCAACTCACCCGGTCCAGCTCATCCAGACGCCGTGATAACTTCTCGGACATCTCCTGCAGCTCCAGCTCAGACAGGCGATTCCGGGCTCTCTGCACCGACAGCGGCTCCTCCACCAGCGACAGGGGCTCCAGCGTACTGCGGAACCAAGAGGGGGCGACACTGATCAGAGTCCCTCCACAGTCACTGCCAGCAATGGATTGTGGGTAAAGATGGCACTGGACTGGTGATAGGGGGGACGGAGGGGTCTGGACTGGTTATAGGATGGACGGGGGGGTCTGGACTGGTTATAGGATGGATGGGTCTTTACTAGTTATAAGATATGGGGAGGGTCTGGACTGGTTATAGGATGGACGGGGGGAGGGTCTGGACTGGTTATAGGATGGACGGGGGGGGGGGGTCTGGACTGGTTATAGGATGGACGGGGGGGGGGGGGGGGTCTGGACTGGTTATAGGATGGACGGGGGGGGGGGGGGGGGTCTGGACTGGTTATAGGATGGACGGGGGGGGGTCTGGACTGGTTATAGGATGGACGGGGGGGGGGGGGGGGGGGTCTGGACTGGTTATAGGATGGACGGGGGGGGGGGGGTCTGGACTGGTTATAGGATGGACGGGGGGGGGGGGGGGGTCTGGACTGGTTATAGGATGGACGGGGGGGGGGGGGGGTCTGGACTGGTTATAGGATGGACGGGGGGGGGGTCTGGACTGGTTATAGGATGGACGGGGGGGGGGGTCTGGACTGGTTATAGGATGGACGGGGGGGGGGTCTGGACTGGTTATAGGATGGATGGAGGGGTCTGAACTGGTTATAGGATGGACTGGTTACAGGATGGTCTGGGGGGGGGGGGGTCTGGACTGGTTACAGGATGGTCTGGGGGGGGGGGGGGGGTCTGTACTGGTTTCTGTACTGGTCGGGCCCCTCCATTACTCACGTCAGTAATGTCTCCTCTGTGTCTTCTCTCTGCGCACTCGTCTCTGCTCCATCGTTCCAGTCGCGCAGTGAGCTCTGCAGAGTCATCAGCCTGATATCCGGCTGTGTGCAGAACGCAACTCTCTTCTGTCCCAGATGAACCTGAAAAGCCCAAAACATTTATAGGCTGAGCCCCCACCGTACTGCCCCCTGCCCTCCACCGTCCTGCCCCCCGCCCTCCACCGTCCTGCCTCCGCCCCCCACCGTACTGCCCCCACCCTCCACCATCCTGCCCCCACCCTCCACCATCCTGCCCCCACCCTCCACCATACTGCCCCCGCCCTCCACTGCCCCCGCCCTCCACCATCCTGCCCCCGCCCTCCACTGTCCCTGCCCCCGCCCTCCACTGTCCCCGCCCTCCACTGTCCCCGCCCTCCACTGTCCCCGCCCTCCACTGTCCCCGCCCTCCACTGTCCTGCCCTCCACTGTCCCCGCCCTCCACCGTCCTGCCCCCTACCCTCCACCGTCCTGCCTCCACCGTCCTGCCCCTGCCCTCCACCATCCTGCCCCCACCCTCCACCGTCCCTGCCTCCACCCTACTGCCCCCTGCCCTCCACTGTCCTGCCTCCGCCCCCCACCATACTGCCCCCTACCCTCCACCGTCCTGCCTCCGCCCACCACCATACTGCCCCCTACCCTCCACCGTACTGCCCCCACCCTCCACTGTCCCTGCCTCCACCGTACTGCCCCCTACCCTCCACCGTCCTGCCCCCACCCTCCATCTTGTGCAGTGTTGGGGTGACCCCACAGCTCTCACCTCCTGGGACCCCTCTTTAGGGCCCTTCCGCTCTGCGGACTTCAGGGGTCTCTCTACCGGACAAACCTCATGGGCGACGTCTGAAATACAAACACATTGCAGCCAATCTCCACTTATACTCCAGTCACCTTCAAAGCAGCAGAATCTGTCATTTCTCATTCCAGCTTAGAATTAAAGGGGACACAGGGCTCCCACAATGCATTGCACTGGGGAGATCAGGAATATTAATAGTCACTTGTCAGTTCCAGCAGAATAGTGAATGCAGCTCTGCAGTATGAGACGATGCAGCTCTAGATTTGGCTGGCTGCAGGTTTGGCAGTGACTGGAGGGTCCTGTTAATGTGCATTAGGGTCTTATATTACCTCCATTAGTGGCCCTGGGCCCCGCAAGCACCTCTCCCCCATCAGGAAGAGCTTTGCTTTTCACTGGACTCCTGAGGGAAGAACCGGAGCTGCCAAGTGACACCTGAACGTCCCTGTTCACACCGTGCAGCAGGCTCATCGTGGGCTGATATGGGGGGTTTAGCGGTATGGCGGCCAGAACCTCATCTTCGTAAATGTTATCCCGCTCACGAGACGGGGATCCATTCATAAGGAAGTGTCCTGGAAAGAACAAACTGAGATTAGAGCGCCCTCTAGTGAACAATCACGAGAACCTCCCACATGCTACAGCCCAGAACGCCCTCTAGTGAACAATCACAGGAACCTCCCCCTTATTACAGCCCAGAACGCCCTCTAGTGAACAATCACAGGAACCTCCCCCTTATTACAGCCCAGAACGCCCTCTAGTGAACCATCACAGGAACCTCCCCCTTATTACAGCCCAGAACGCCCTCTAGTGAACAATCACAGGAACCTCCCCCTTATTACAGCCCAGAACGCCCTCTAGTGAACCATCACAGGAACCTCCCCCTTATTACAGCCCAGAACGCCCTCTAGTGAACAATCACAGGAACCTCCCCCTTATTACAGCCCAGAACGCCCTCTAGTAAACAATCACAGAAACCTCCCCATTACTACAGCCAAGAGTGCCCTCTAGTAAACAATCACAGGAACCTCCCCCATACTACAGCCCAGAGCGCCCTCTAGTGAACAATCACAGGAACCTCCCCCATACTACAGCCCAGAGCGCCCTCTAGTAAACAATCACAGGAACCTCCCCCATACTACAGCCCAGAGCGCCCTCTAGTAAACAATCACAGGAACCTCCCCCTTATTACAGCCCAGAACGCCCTCTAGTGAACAATTACGAGAACCTCCCCCATACTACAGCCCAGAACGCCCTCTAGTGAACAATCACAGGAACCTCTCCCTAACTACAGCCCAGAACAATCACAGGAACCTCCCCCTTACTACAGCCCAGAGCGCCCTCTAGTGAACAATCACAGGAACCTCCCCCTTACTACAGCCCATAACGCCCTCTACTGAACAATCACAGAAACCTTCCCCATACTACAGCCCAGTGCGCCCCCTCATGGAGAGTGTGATAACTTACCTTCACCTGTGGGAGTGCGCGGCTGCATCATAGGCTGGGGGGTCCGCTCCACATCCAGACCTGTCAGGACAATAAGAGTCTCAGTAGAAGCCCCAGAATACCCCGGGCAGTCACCGACAGACAATTCCCCGTCACCTCTCAGTGCGAACGTGTGCGCCGTGTCCCCCAGACGGATCAGCTCTGCCGTGGACTCCGAACCCTCAACTACCCAGGAGGGAGGATGGAGATCAGAGGAGAGAGACCTGAGAAATGATCAGGAGATCAGAGGAGTCCGGGGGTCAACAGGGGAAGAATAGGGGGGCAGAACGTGTCTTACCCTATAGAGGGTGGTGGCTTCAGGGAAGGGGGGACATCATGTGACCCCCTCCGATCCTTACACTCCAAATCTTCAGGAATAAATAAGAAAATGTCACATCATCCTGTATTATACTCAAGAGCTGCACTCACTATTCTGCTGGTGAGGTCACTGTGTACATACATTACATTACTTATCCTGTACTGATCCTGAGTTATATCCTGTATTATACTCCAGAGCAGTACTCACTATTCTGCTGGTGAGGTCACTGTGTATATACATTACATTACTTATCCTGTACTGATCCTGAGTTATATCCTGTATTATACTCCAGAGCTGTACTCACTATTCTGCTGGTGAGATCACTGTACATACATTACATTACTTATCCTGTACTGATCCTTAGTTATATCCTGTATTATACTCCAGAGCTGTACTCACTATTCTGCTGGTCAGGTCACTGTGTACATACATTACATTACTTATCCTGTACTGATCCTGAGTTATATCCTGTATTATACTCCAGAGCTGTACTCACTATTCTGCTGGTGAGGTCACTGTGTACATACATTACATTACTTATCCTGTACTGATCCTGAGTTATATCCTGTATTATACCCCAGAGCTGTACTCACTATTCTGCTGGTGAGGTCACTGTGTATATACATTACATTACTTATCCTGTACTGATCCTGAGTTATATCCTGTATTATACTCCAGAGCTGTACTCACTATTCTGCTGGTGAGGTCACTGTGTACATACATTACATTACTTATCCTGTACTGATCCTGAGTTATATCCTGTATTATACCCCAGAGCTGTACTCACTATTCTGCTGGTGAGGTCACTGTGTATATACATTACATTACTTATCCTGTACTGATCCTGAGTTATATCCTGTATTATACTCCAGAGCTGTACTTACTATTCTGCTGGTGAGGTCCCTGTGTACATACATTACATTACTTATCCTGTACTGATCCTGAGTTATATCCTGTATTATACCCCAGAGCAGCGCTCACTATTCTGCTGGTGAGGGTCACTGTGTACATACATTACTTATCCTGTACTGATCCTGAGTTATATCCTGTATTATACCCCAGAGCAGCACTCACTATTCTGCTGGTGAGGGTCACTGTGTACATACATTACATTACTTATCCTGTACTGATCCTGAGTTATATCCTGTATTATACCCCAGAGCTGTACTCACTATTCTGCTTGTGAGGTCACTGTATATATACATTACATTACTTATCCTGTACTGATCCTGTATTATACCCCAGAGCTGTACTCACTATTCTGCTGGTGAGGTCACTGTATATATACATTACATTACTTATCCTGTACTGATCCTGTATTATACCCCAGAGCAGCGCTCACTATTCTGCTGGTGAGATCACTGTGTACATACATTACTTATCCTGTACTGATCCTGAGTTATATCCTGTATTATACCCCAGAGCTGTACTCACTATTCTGCTGGTGAGATCACTGTGTACATACATTACTTATCCTGTACTGATCCTGAGTTATATCCTGTATTATACTCCAGAGCTGTACTCACTATTCTGCTGGTGAGATCACTGTGTACATACATTATATTACTTATCCTGTACTGATCCTGAGTTATATCCTGTATTATACTCCAGAGCTGTACTCACTATTCTGCTGGTGAGGTCACTGTGTACATACATTACATTACTTATCCTGTACTGATCCTGAGTTATATCCTGTATTATACCCCAGAGCTGTACTCACTATTCTGCTGGTGAGATCACTGTGTACATACATTACATTACTTATCCTTTACTGATCCTGAGTTATATCCTGTATTATACTCCAGAGCTATACTCACTATTCTGCTGGTGAGGTCACTGTGTACATACATTACATTACTTATCCTGTACTGATCCTGAATTATATCCTGTATTATACTCCAGAGCTGTACTCACTATTCTGCTGGTGAGGTCACTGTGTATATACATTACATTACTTATCCTGTACTGATCCTGAGTTATATCCTGTATTATACCCCAGAGCTGTACTCACTATTCTGCTGGTGAGGTCACTGTGTACATACATTACATTACTTATCCTGTACTGATCCTGAGTTATATCCTGTATTATACTCCAGAGCTGTACTCACTATTCTGCTGGTGAGGTCACTGTGTACATATATTACATTACTTATCCTGTACTGATCCTGAGTTATATCCTGTATTATACTCCAGAGCTGTACTCACTATTCTACTGGTGAGGTCACTGTGTACATACATTACTTATCCTGTACTGATCCTGAGTTATATCCAGTATTATACCCCAGAGCTGTACTCACTATTCTGCTGGTGAGGTCACTGTGTACATACATTACTTATCCTGTACTGATCCTGAGTTATATCCTGTATTATACTCCAGAGCTGTACTCACTATTCTGCTGGTGAGATCACTGTGTATATACATTACATTACTTATCCTGTACTGATCCTGAGTTATATCCTGTATTATACTCCAGAGCTGTACTCACTATTCTGCTGGTGGGGACACTGTGTACATTACATTACTTATCCTGTACTGATCCTGAGTTATATCCTGTATTATACTCCAGAGCTGTACTCACTATTCTGCTTGTGAGGTCACTGTATATATACATTACATTACTTATCCTGTACTGATCCTGTATTATACCCCAGAGCTGTACTCACTATTCTGCTGGTGAGGTCACTGTATATATACATTACATTACTTATCCTGTACTGATCCTGTATTATACCCCAGAGCAGCGCTCACTATTCTGCTGGTGAGATCACTGTGTACATACATTACTTATTCTGTACTGATCCTGAGTTATATCCTGTATTATACCCCAGAGCTGTACTCACTATTCTGCTGGTGAGATCACTGTGTACATACATTACTTATCCTGTACTGATCCTGAGTTATATCCTGTATTATACTCCAGAGCTGTACTCACTATTCTGCTGGTGAGATCACTGTGTACATACATTATATTACTTATCCTGTACTGATCCTGAGTTATATCCTGTATTATACTCCAGAGCTGTACTCACTATTCTGCTGGTGAGGTCACTGTGTACATACATTACATTACTTATCCTGTACTGATCCTGAGTTATATCCTGTATTATACCCCAGAGCTGTACTCACTATTCTGCTGGTGAGATCACTGTGTACATACATTACATTACTTATCCTTTACTGATCCTGAGTTATATCCTGTATTATACTCCAGAGCTATACTCACTATTCTGCTGGTGAGGTCACTGTGTACATACATTACATTACTTATCCTGTACTGATCCTGAATTATATCCTGTATTATACTCCAGAGCTGTACTCACTATTCTGCTGGTGAGGTCACTGTGTATATACATTACATTACTTATCCTGTACTGATCCTGAGTTATATCCTGTATTATACCCCAGAGCTGTACTCACTATTCTGCTGGTGAGGTCACTGTGTACATACATTACATTACTTATCCTGTACTGATCCTGAGTTATATCCTGTATTATACTCCAGAGCTGTACTCACTATTCTGCTGGTGAGGTCACTGTGTACATATATTACATTACTTATCCTGTACTGATCCTGAGTTATATCCTGTATTATACTCCAGAGCTGTACTCACTATTCTACTGGTGAGGTCACTGTGTACATACATTACATTACTTATCCTGTACTGATCCTGAGTTATATCCTGTATTATACTCCAGAGCTGCACTCACTATTCTGCTGGTGAGGTCACTGTGTACATACATTACATTACTTATCCTGTACTGATCCTGAGTTATATCCTGTATTATACCCCAGAGCTGTACTCACTATTCTGCTGGTGAGATCACTGTGTACATACATTACATTACTTATCCTTTACTGATCCTGAGTTATATCCTGTATTATACTCCAGAGCTATACTCACTATTCTGCTGGTGAGGTCACTGTGTACATACATTACATTACTTATCCTGTACTGATCCTGAATTATATCCTGTATTATACTCCAGAGCTGTACTCACTATTCTGCTGGTGAGGTCACTGTGTATATACATTACATTACTTATCCTGTACTGATCCTGAGTTATATCCTGTATTATACCCCAGAGCTGTACTCACTATTCTGCTGGTGAGGTCACTGTGTACATACATTACATTACTTATCCTGTACTGATCCTGAGTTATATCCTGTATTATACTCCAGAGCTGTACTCACTATTCTGCTGGTGAGGTCACTGTGTACATACATTACATTACTTATCCTGTACTGATCCTGAGTTATATCCAGTATTATACCCCAGAGCTGTACTCACTATTCTGCTGGTGAGGTCACTGTGTACATACATTACTTATCCTGTACTGATCCTGAGTTATATCCTGTATTATACTCCAGAGCTGTACTCACTATTCTGCTGGTGAGATCACTGTGTATATACATTACATTACTTATCCTGTACTGATCCTGAGTTATATCCTGTATTATACTCCAGAGCTGTACTCACTATTCTGCTGGTGGGGACACTGTGTACATTACATTACTTATCCTGTACTGATCCTGAGTTATATCCTGTATTATACTCCAGAGCTGTACTCACTATTCTGCTGGTGAAGTCACTGTGTACATACATTACATTACTTATCCTGTACTGATCCTGAGTTATATCCTGTATTATACCCCAGAGCAGCGCTCACTATTCGGCTGTTACCTCCGTTCTGGGATGAGGCTTCGCTGATCTGCTCGGTCAGATACTCCAGTAACCCATCGAATATCTCCAGGAGGTTGCGGATGGACTCTGTGTCTCCTCGGACGACGTTCTCTCCTATGGGGGGAGGGGCGGTGAGTGACCACGGGGTGAGGAGAGGGGGAGGGGTTTATCTGGGGTCTGCGCACTCACCTGTTATATGGGACAGGCTGACCTGCAGATAGTCCAGGGCCAGCGAGTCGATCACCGATTGCACGTTGTGGGCGTCGTCTTCAGGGGTTTGAGAATCGGTGATGAAATCTGCATAAATGTGAGAAGGACAATTAATGACCCCGACTGACCCCGTCCTGGTCACAGCTGAGGATCCGTCACAACTGCACGCTGTGTACCAAACCCTCAGCTGTGAAAAGTAACAGGACAATGTTTCTGCGCAGTGACCCCACCCCCCAACATGGCCGCCGCTCTCTGTTACCTGGCACTTTTTCTCCTAGAATGGCCTCGTATATGGAGACGAAGAATCGAGCGTCACAGTGTGTCAGGTCGCTGAGCGGCAGGGTCACATGACATCGGCTCCGCAAATTGTTGGCGATGGTCACCCAATCTGTGCGGGGGAGACAGGTCCGTCATATACAGAATGATTACATAATAAGGCGGAGTCCTGAGCAGGGGCGGAGCCTGGCTCCAAAACTCCCAGACCCCCCCCCCCCCCCCCCGGGCAATACCAGATCTATAGGGGCAAATCCAGAACAGCAGTGACTGACCCGTCTCCTGTGCGCCCATCGTCTCCGCTCCTCCTGGATTGTGGCTCTTGCTGCCCCGGTGGGATCCGCTGCTTGTTGCCCTAGATCTGGGAGATATGAAATCTTAATTACCCCGGGTCCAGGAGGGGGAAATCTGCCTCTAGTTACCCCGGGTCCAGGAGGGGGAAATCGGCCAATAGTTACCCCGGGTCCTGGAGGGGGAAATCGGCCTCTAGTTACCCCGGGTCCAGGAGGGGGAAATCGGCCTCTAGTTACCCCGGGTCCAGGAGGGGGAAATCGGCCAATAGTTACCCCGGGTCCAGGAGGGGGAAATCGGCCTCTAGTTACCCCGGGTCCTGGAGGGGGAAATCGGCCTCTAGTTACCCCGGGTCCAGGAGGGGGAAATCGGCCTCTAGTTACCCCGGGTCCTGGAGGGGGAAATCGGCCTCTAGTTACCCCGGGTCCTGGAGGGGGAAATCGGCCTCTAGTTACCCCGGGTCCAGGAGGGGGAAATCGGCCTCTAGTTACCCCGGGTCCAGGAGGGGGAAATCGGCCTCTAGTTACCCCGGGTCCTGGAGGGGGAAATCGGCCTCTAGTTACCCCGGGTCCTGGAGGGGGAAATCGGCCTCTAGTTACCCCGGGTCCTGGAGGGGGAAATCGGCCTCTAGTTACCCCGGGTCCTGGAGGGGGAAATCGGCCTCTAGTTACCCCGGGTCCTGGAGGGGGAAATCGGCCTCTAGTTACCCCCGGTCCAGGAGGGGGAAATCGGCCAATAGTTACCCCGGGTCCAGGAGGGGGAAATCGGCCTCTAGTTACCCCGGGTCCTGGAGGGGGAAATCGGCCTCTAGTTACCCCGGGTCCTGGAGGGGGAAATCGGCCTCTAGTTACCCCGGGTCCTGGAGGGGGAAATCGGCCTCTAGTTACCCCGGGTCCTGGAGGGGGAAATCGGCCTCTAGTTACCCCGGGTCCTGGAGGGGGAAATCGGCCTCTAGTTACCCCGGGTCCTGGAGGGGGAAATCGGCCTCTAGTTACCCCGGGTCCTGGAGGGGGAAATCGGCCTCTAGTTACCCCGGGTCCTGGAGGGGGAAATCGGCCTCTAGTTACCCCGGGTCCTGGAGGGGGAAATCGGCCTCTAGTTACCCCGGGTCCTGGAGGGGGAAATCGGCCTCTAGTTACCCCGGGTCCTGGAGGGGGAAATCGGCCTCTAGTTACCCCGGGTCCTGGAGGGGGAAATCGGCCTCTAGTTACACCGGGTCCAGAAGGGGGAAATCGGCCTCTAGTTACCCCGGGTCCAGAAGGGGGAAATCGGCCTCTAGTTACCCCGGGTCCAGAAGGGGGAAATCGGCCTCTAGTTACCCCGGGTCCAGAAGGGGGAAATCGGCCTCTAGTTACCCCGGGTCCAGGAGGGGGAAATCGGCCTCTAGTTACCCCGGGTCCAGGAGGGGGAAATCGGCCTCTAGTTACCCCGGGTCCAGGAGGGGGAAATCGGCCTCTAGTTACCCCGGGTCCAGGAGGGGGAAATCGGCCTCTAGTTACCCCGGGTCCAGGAGGGGGAAATCGGCCTCTAGTTACCCCGGGTCCAGGAGGGGGAAATCGGCCTCTAGTTACCCCGGGTCCAGGAGGGGGGAATCGGCCAATAGTTACCCCGGGTCCAGGAGGGGGAAATCGGCCTCTAGTTACCCCGGGTCCAGGAGGGGGGAATCGGCCAATAGTTACCCCGGGTCCAGGAGGGGGGAATCGGCCTCTAGTTACCCCGGGTCCAGGAGGGGGGAATCGGCCAATAGTTACCCCGGGTCCAGGAGGGGGGAATCGGCCTCTAGTTACCCCGGGTCCAGGAGGGGGAAATCGGCCTCTAGTTACCCCGGGTCCAGGAGGGGGAAATCGGCCTCTAGTTACCCCGGGTCCAGGAGGGGGAAATCGGCCTCTAGTTACCCCGGGTCCAGGAGGGGGAAATCGGCCTCTAGTTACCCCGGGTCCAGGAGGGGGAAATCGGCCTCTAGTTACCCCGGGTCCTGGAGGGGGAAATCGGCCTCTAGTTACCCCGGGTCCAGGAGGGGGAAATCGGCCTCTAGTTACCCCGGGTCCTGGAGGGGGAAATCGGCCTCTAGTTACCCCGGGTCCTGGAGGGGGAAATCGGCCTCTAGTTACCCCGGGTCCTGGAGGGGGAAATCGGCCTCTAGTTACCCCGGGTCCAGGAGGGGGAAATCGGCCTCTAGTTACCCCGGGTCCTGGAGGGGGAAATCGGCCTCTAGTTACCCCGGGTCCTGGTGGGGGAAATCGGCCTCTAGTTACCCCGGGTCCAGGAGGGGGAAATCGGCCAATAGTTACCCCGGGTCCTGGTTGTTGCCCCTCAGACTTGAAGTTTAGGGCATTTAAACCGCCAGTGCGCTCTGATTGGTCGCCTCGGCCCCGGCTGTTGCTTCCGGATATGACGTCACCTTCCCTCCTTGATCCGGTGTAATTTTAATTCCGCTGTCAGGGCTCCGGGTCCGGAACTGATAACCGGGAGATCACGTGAGACTGCGAAGGAAAATGGTAACCGGGGACCGAAAAGAGAAGCGCGCCTACACCACCGCCTAAGAGTATACCTCCGCCGAAAGATAGTTCCGGCAATGACGTCACCATGGCCGACCGGGGGCGGGGCCGGAAGTGATACCGGAAGCGTATGTTGCACGGTCAACCGCTCGTGTTGCAATGGTGACCGCTAAAGAATATATTAAGCGGAAACCGCAACCAGAGGGGATTAGATACAGAGTGCAGCAGACAGTATCACTCCTGAGGGGATTAGATACAGAGTGTGGTAGACAGCATTGTTCCGGAGGGGATCAGATACACAGTTTGGCAGTAAGTATCACACATGGGGGGGGATTAGATACACATTTCTAATCCTCCATCATTTCACTGCCCTGTGCGATACTGTCTGCTGAGCTGTGTATCTAATCCTATTGTGTGTAATCAGCAGACAGTATCACACAGGATAGGATTAGATACACAGCTCAGCAGACAGTATCACACAAGATCAGTTTAGATACACGGCTCAATGAACAATCTCACAGAGGATAGGATTAGATACACATTAGTCAGAGTCTGGGGTGCGGTGGCTCTCTCCCCAGGGGGCGCACTTCCTCCCCTTTCTCATTATAATGGGGGATTTACATAGAGGCTGCGGCTGAGGTTTCTCTATTGTAGATGCGGCTCCTGATCTCCATGTGAACAGCGTCCAATTACCATCATTATATACAGCGGGAGAAACCACAACACCCTGGAAATCACAGCTAAGATATAGGACTGCTATATACCGGGGCCCTGTAATGTGTATACAGTAATCACCACTAAGATATAGGACTGCTATACACCGGGGCCCTGTAATGTGTATACAGAAATCACCACTAAGATATAGGACTGCTATATACCGGGGCCCTGTAATGTGTATACAGTAATCACCACTAAGATATAGGACTGCTATACACCGGGGCCCTGTAATGTGTATACAGTAATCACAGCTAAGATATAGGACTGCTATACACCGGGCCCTGTAATGTGTATACAGAAATCACCACTAAGATATAGGACTGCTGTACACTGGGGCCCTGTAATGTGTATACAGTAATCACAGGTAAGATACAGGACTGCTATACACTGGGGCCCTGTAATGTGTATACAGTAATCACAGCTTAGATATAGGACTGCTATACACCGGGCCCTGTAATGTGTATACAGTAATCACAGCTAAGATATAGGACTGCTATATACCGGGGCCCTGTAATGTGTATACAGTAATCACAGGTAAGATACAGGACTGCTATACACCGGGCCCTGTAATGTGTATACAGTAATCACCACTAAGATATAGGACTGCTATACACCGGGGCCCTGTAATGTGTATACAGTAATCACAGCTAAGATATAGGACTGCTATATACCGGGGCCCTGTAATGTGTATACAGTAATCACCACTAAGATATAGGACTGTTATACACCGGGCCCTGTAATGTGTATACAGTAATCACAGGTAAGATATAGGACTGCTATACACCGGGCCCTGTAATGTGTATACAGTAATCACAGCTAAGATATAGGACTGCTATACACCGGGGCCCTGTAATGTGTATACAGTAATCACAGGTAAGATATAGGACTGCTATACACCGGGCCCTGTAATGTGTATACAGTAATCACCACTAAGATATAGGACTGCTATATACCGGGGCCCTATAATGTGTATACAGTAATCACCACTAAGATATAGGACTGCTATACACCGGGGCCCTGTAATGTGTATACAGTAATCACCACTAAGATACAGGACTGCTATACACCGGGGCCCTGTAATGTGTATACAGTAATCACAGCTTAGATATAGGACTGCTATACACCGGGGCCCTGTAATGTGTATACAGAAATCACAACTAAGATATAGGACTGCTATATACCGGGGCCCTGTAATGTGTATATAGTAATCACCACTAAGATATAGGACTGCTATACACCGGGGCCCTGTAATGTGTATACAGTAATCACAGCTAAGATATAGGACTGCTATACACCAGGGATCTGTAATGTGTATACAGTAATCACCACTAAGATATAGGACTGCTATACACCGGGGCCCTGTAATGTGTATACAGTAATCACAGCTAAGATATAGGACTGCTATACACCGGGCCCTGTAATGTGTATACAGAAATCACCACTAAGATATAGGACTGCTATACACCGGGCCCTGTAATGTGTATACAGTAATCACCACTAAGATATGGGACTGCTATATACCGGGGCCCTGTAATGTGTATACAGTAATCACAGGTAAGATATAGGACTGCTATACACCGGGCCCTGTAATGTGTATACAGTAATCACAGCTAAGATATAGGACTGCTATACACCGGGCCCTGTAATGTGTATACAGAAATCACCACTAAGATATAGGACTGCTATACACCGGGGCCCTGTAATGTGTATACAGTAATCACCACTAAGATATGGGACTGCTATACACCGGGGCCCTGTAATGTGTATACAGTAATCACAGCTAAGATATAGGACTGCTATACACCGGGCCCTGTAATGTGTATACAGTAATCACAGCTAAGATATAGGACTGCTATACACCGGGCCCTGTAATGTGTATACAGTAATCACAGCTAAGATATAGGACTGCTATACACCGGGGCCCTGTAATGTGTATACAGAAATCACAGCTAAGATATAGGACTGCTATACACTGGGGCCCTGTAATGTGTATACAGTAATCACCACTAAGATATAGGACTGCTATACATCGGGGCCCTGTAATGTGTATACAGTAATCACCACTAATATATAGGACTGCTATACACCGGGCCCTGTAATGTGTATACAGAAATCACCGCTAAGATATAGGACTGCTATACACCGGGCCCTGTAATGTGTATACAGTAATCACCGCTAAGATATAGGACTGCTATACACCGGGGCCCTGTAATGTGTATACAGTAATCACCACTAAGATATAGGACTGCTATACACCGGGGCCCTGTAATGTGTATACAGTAATCACCACTAAGATATAGGACTGCTATACACCGGGGCCCTGTAATGTGTATACAGAAATCACAGCTAAGATATAGGACTGCTGTACACCGGGGCCCTGTAATGTGTATACAGAAATCACCACTAAGATATAGGACTGCTATACACCGGGGCCCTGTAATGTGTATACAGTAATCACCACTAAGATATGGGACTGCTATACACTGGGGCCCTGTAATGTGTATACAGTAATCACCACTAAGATATAGGACTGCTATACACCGGGGCCCTGTAATGTGTATACAGTAATCACCACTAAGATATGGGACTGCTGTACACCGGGGCCCTGTAATGTGTATACAGTAATCACCACTAAGATATAGGACTGCTGTACACCGGGGCCCTGTAATGTGTATACAGTAATCACCACTAAGATATAGGACTGCTATACACCGGGGCCCTGTAATGTGTATACAGTAATCACCACTAAGATATAGGACTGCTATACACCGGGGCCCTGTAATGTGTATACAGTAATCACCGCTAAGATATAGGACTGCTATACACCGGGGCCCTGTAATGTGTATACAGTAATCACCACTAAGATATAGGACTGCTGTACACCGGGGCCCTGTAATGTGTATACAGTAATCACCACTAAGATATAGGACTGCTATACACCGGGGCCCTGTAATGTGTATACAGTAATCACCACTAAGATATAGGACTGCTATACACCGGGGCCCTGTAATGTGTATACAGTAATCACCGCTAAGATATAGGACTGCTGTACACCGGGGCCCTGTAATGTGTATACAGTAATCACCACTAAGATATAGGACTGCTATACACCGGGGCCCTGTAATGTGTATACAGTAATCACAGCTAAGATATAGGACTGCTATACACCGGGCCCTGTAATGTGTATACAGTAATCACAGCTAAGATATAGGACTGCTATACACCGGGCCCTGTAATGTGTATACAGTAATCACAGCTAAGATATAGGACTGCTATACACCGGGGCCCTGTAATGTGTATACAGAAATCACAGCTAAGATATAGGACTGCTATACACTGGGGCCCTGTAATGTGTATACAGTAATCACCACTAAGATATAGGACTGCTATACATCGGGGCCCTGTAATGTGTATACAGTAATCACCACTAATATATAGGACTGCTATACACCGGGCCCTGTAATGTGTATACAGAAATCACCGCTAAGATATAGGACTGCTATACACCGGGCCCTGTAATGTGTATACAGTAATCACCGCTAAGATATAGGACTGCTATACACCGGGGCCCTGTAATGTGTATACAGTAATCACCACTAAGATATAGGACTGCTATACACCGGGGCCCTGTAATGTGTATACAGTAATCACCACTAAGATATAGGACTGCTATACACCGGGGCCCTGTAATGTGTATACAGAAATCACAGCTAAGATATAGGACTGCTGTACACCGGGGCCCTGTAATGTGTATACAGAAATCACCACTAAGATATAGGACTGCTATACACCGGGGCCCTGTAATGTGTATACAGTAATCACCACTAAGATATGGGACTGCTATACACTGGGGCCCTGTAATGTGTATACAGTAATCACCACTAAGATATAGGACTGCTATACACCGGGGCCCTGTAATGTGTATACAGTAATCACCACTAAGATATGGGACTGCTGTACACCGGGGCCCTGTAATGTGTATACAGTAATCACCACTAAGATATAGGACTGCTGTACACCGGGGCCCTGTAATGTGTATACAGTAATCACCACTAAGATATAGGACTGCTATACACCGGGGCCCTGTAATGTGTATACAGTAATCACCACTAAGATATAGGACTGCTATACACCGGGGCCCTGTAATGTGTATACAGTAATCACCGCTAAGATATAGGACTGCTATACACCGGGGCCCTGTAATGTGTATACAGTAATCACCACTAAGATATAGGACTGCTGTACACCGGGGCCCTGTAATGTGTATACAGTAATCACCACTAAGATATAGGACTGCTATACACCGGGGCCCTGTAATGTGTATACAGTAATCACCACTAAGATATAGGACTGCTATACACCGGGGCCCTGTAATGTGTATACAGTAATCACCGCTAAGATATAGGACTGCTATACACCGGGGCCCTGTAATGTGTATACAGTAATCACAGGTAAGATATTGGACTGCTGTACACTGGGGCCCTGTAATGTGTATACAGAAATCACCACTAAGATATAGGACTGCTATACACCGGGGCCCTGTAATGTGTATACAGAAATCACAGCTAAGATATAGGACTGCTGTACACCGGGGCCCTGTAATGTGTATACAGAAATCACCACTAAGATATAGGACTGCTATACACCGGGGCCCTGTAATGTGTATACAGTAATCACCACTAAGATATGGGACTGCTATACACTGGGGCCCTGTAATGTGTATACAGTAATCACCACTAAGATATGGGACTGCTGTACACCGGGGCCCTGTAATGTGTATACAGTAATCACCACTAAGATATAGGACTGCTGTACACCGGGGCCCTGTAATGTGTATACAGTAATCACCACTAAGATATAGGACTGCTATACACCGGGGCCCTGTAATGTGTATACAGTAATCACCACTAAGATATAGGACTGCTATACACCGGGGCCCTGTAATGTGTATACAGTAATCACAGGTAAGATATAGGACTGCTATACACCGGGGCCCTGTAATGTGTATACAGTAATCACAGGTAAGATATAGGACTGCTGTACACTGGGGCCCTGTAATGTGTATACAGAAATCACCACTAAGATATAGGACTGCTATACACCGGGGCCCTGTAATGTGTATACAGAAATCACAGCTAAGATATAGGACTGCTGTACACCGGGGCCCTGTAATGTGTATACAGAAATCACCACTAAGATATAGGACTGCTATACACCGGGGCCCTGTAATGTGTATACAGTAATCACCACTAAGATATGGGACTGCTATACACTGGGGCCCTGTAATGTGTATACAGTAATCACCACTAAGATATGGGACTGCTGTACACCGGGGCCCTGTAATGTGTATACAGAAATCACCACTAAGATATAGGACTGCTATATACCGGGGCCCTGTAATGTGTATACAGTAATCACCACTAAGATATAGGACTGCTGTACACCGGGGCCCTGTAATGTGTATACAGTAATCACCACTAAGATATAGGACTGCTGTACACCGGGGCCCTGTAATGTGTATACAGTAATCACCACTAAGATATAGGACTGCTATACACCGGGGCCCTGTAATGTGTATACAGTAATCACCACTAAGATATAGGACTGCTATACACCGGGGCCCTGTAATGTGTATACAGAAATCACCACTAAGATATAGGACTGCTATACACCGGGGCCCTGTAATGTGTATACAGTAATCACAGGTAAGATATAGGACTGCTGTACACTGGGGCCCTGTAATGTGTATACAGAAATCACCACTAAGATATAGGACTGCTATACACCGGGCCCTGTAATGTGTATACAGTAATCACCACTAAGATATAGGACTGCTATACACCGGGCCATCTTAGTGGTGATTACTGTATACACATTACAGGGCCCCGGTGTACAGCAGTCCTATATCTTAATGGTGATTTCTGTATACACATTACAGGGCCCCGGTGTATAGCAGTCCTATATCTTAGTGGTGATTACTGTATACACATTACAGGGCCCCGGTGTACAGCAGTCCTATATCTTAGTGGTGATTACTGTATACACATTACAGGGCCCCGGTGTACAGCAGTCCTATATCTTAGTGGTGATTACTGTATACACATTACAGGGCCCCGGTGTATAGCAGTCCTATATTTTAGCGGTGATTACTGTATACACATTACAGGGCCCCGGTGTATTGTGGAGACGTATATTGTATTCAGTTTTATGTGGTTATTATCCATCCATGTTCCGGGGTCATCAGTGATTGTTCTTCTATGCACCATCCCCCTCACTCTGTCGGTTTTGTGAACAGAGACCGAGGCCGCATCACGTGATCTCTGGATCAGCCGGTAATACCGGGAGGAGCGCAGCACCGCCACCGGATCAGAATCGCCTCTATACTCATGAACCACCGGAGCGGTTTAGTATATCTGATCAATTCATCACATCCAGAGCGGCGCCTGAGACCGGACTCCAGGTACAGCGCCCCCCAGAGGAGGAGGCATCACCGGAGAGAGATCGTCACCTCACGGAGGGCGCAGGCGCCAACACCACAACCGTGATCGGATAAGATCAATGTGTATAGTGAGAAGGAGAGGGAGCGCCACACATATCACTCACTCACTCACTCACTCACTCACTCACTCACTCACTCACTCACTCACTCACTCACTCACTCACTCACTCACTCACTCACTCACTCACTCACTCACTCACTCACTCACTCACTCACTCACTCACTCACTCACTCACTCACTCACTCACTCACTCACTCTCCCGTTTCCTCTCCCGCATGCGCTCCTTCTCGGCCCTTTTATCCGCCTTGGCTTCCGTCACCCCGCCCACGTGATTGCGGCAGGGGCCCCTCCCTCTCCGCCATCTTAGTGAAGGGCAAAGCTCCCAAGTTCCCGCTCCTTTCTCCCGCCAGTGACCGATTTTTCTTTCTCTTCTTCGAGGGATCGGGTTTTAGGGACGGAGCAGTCGGAGATTTTTCATTACACGAGTTACGAGAGAGGTCGCGGAGGTGGGAAAAATAATGATTGATGCCAATGTGAAAGATGGCGCCGAGGGGGCGTGGTCAGGCCGGGGCCATTTTGTGGCGGAGGGATCTGTGAGGAGGTCACGTGTTGTGGGTGGAGTCTCCTGGCGCGCTCTTCCCTATATAACCGGCATTGTGAGCACACGCAGTTCCCGTCACCTCCAGCCGCCAGCAGACACGCATCTCCTATTCCGTAACGATATGCCTGGATTTAACGACAGAGACCGCGGCCGCGACAGAGGGTGAGTCCTGGTGGGATGGAAACCGTGATGAGGGGGAATTGCCGGTCACCGGGTCCGGTCCGGGGGGGTGTATGTGGGGGAGGGGGATATCGAGTAATATGTGGGGGTGAGGTGACCCGTCGTCTGGGAATTCTGTAGAAGTGTTTGCCGGGCGGAGCGGGTGACTGGTGCCTATGGGGGGTGAGAAATCCATGCGGCGACACAAAATGCCGGCTCTTTGTCTCCTCACAAGATGGCGGCGGAGGGGGAGGGGCGCCCGCCGCGTGTGAGGGAGCACAGCTACCGTATATACTGGAGTACTGCGGCTTGCGCTACAAGACTGCTGCCAATTCAGAATACATAGAATTATCTACCTAGTATAAAGAACTGTAGACGGCTCATCTACCGTATATACTGTAATGCTGAGGCCTCCTTGTGGTATATAGACGGCTCATCTACCGTATATACTGTAATGCTGAGGCCTCCTTGTGGTATATAGATGGCTCATCTACCGTATATACTGTAATGCTGAGGCCTCCTTGTGGTATATAGATGGTTCATCTACCGTATATACTGTAATGCTGAGGCCTCCTTGTGGTATATAGACGGCTCATCTACCGTATATACTGTAATGCTGAGGCCTCCTTGTGGTATATAGATGGCTCATCTACCGTATATACTGTAATGCTGAGGCCTCCTTGTGGTATATAGACGGCTCATCTACCGTATATACTGTAATGCTGAGGCCTCCTTGTGGTATATAGACGGCTCATCTACCGTATATACTGTAATGCTGAGGCCTCCTTGTGGTATATAGACGGCTCATCTACCGTATATACTGTAATGCTGAGGCCTCCTTGTGGTATATAGATGGGTTATCTACCGTATATACTGTAATGCTGAGGCCTTCTTGTCGTATATAGATGCCTCATCTACCGTATATACTGTAATGCTGAGGCCTCATTGTGGTATATAGATGGCTCATCAACCGTATATACTGTAATGCTGAAGCCTCCTTGTGGTATATAGATGGGTTATCTACCGTATATACTGTAATGCTGAGGCCTTCTTGTCGTATATAGATGCCTCATCTACCGTATATACTGTAATGCTGAGGCCTCCTTGTGTTATATAGATGCCTCATCTACCGTATATACTGTAATGCTGAGGCCTTCTTGTGGTATATAGATGCCTCATCTACCGTATATACTGTAATGCTGAGGCCTTCTTGTGGTATATAGATGCCTCATCTACCGTATATACTGTAATGCTGAGGCCTCCTTGTGGTATATAGAAGTGTTATTTACCATATATACCGTAGTACTGCGGCCCTTGCATGGCTGTCGCGCTCAATCATCACGTCTGCGCACGCTGTCCCGTCATCCAATAAAAGTGTGCACAGCGATGAGGTGAGTAACTTCCTATACTTATCGTTACTCGGATCCCTCAACATACGATGGTTTCAACTATTGATGGTTCATTTGGAACGGATTACAATCATGTTGAGGGACCAGTGTATCTACCTCATCAACAATGGATGAGGAGTGGCGGGGACAACCCGGGGATGACCCTATAGATGTGTAGACTGGTTAGGGAATAGTTAGTCCCGGTTTATGTGCCGTATATACTGGAGTAGAACAGATGAGCCTATAGAATAGTTAGGCCCGGCTTATGTACCATATATACTGGAGTAGAACAGGAGCACATAGGATTGAATGTATGATTGATCCTGTACCATATATACTAGAGCTTATAGACTCTAAGAAGTTTATAGATGGACTGGCTCATGTACTGTATATACTGGAATAGAGGTGCAGTTGTCTTTAGCTCAGCCTGTATAGGTCGTCCCTGGTCCAATTGGCAGTGCGGTGAGTGGTCTCAGAGTGTGGGGATCTGGCACATGGGGTGCTCACTTATCTTCAGATCTGGTGGTTGGATTGTCAGCTCTTGGGTTCAGGTTGGGTCCATTCTTGATGTATCGTTACATTGTCAGCTCTTAGGTTCAGGTTGGGTCCATTCTTTAGGATGTATAGTTACATTGTCGGCTCTTGGGTTCAGGTTGGGTCCGTTCTTTAGGATGTATAGTTACATTGTTGTCTCTTGGGTTCAGGTTGGTTCCGTTCTTTAGGATGTATAGTTACATTGTTGTCTCTTGGGTTCAGGTTGGTTCCGTTCTTTAGGATGTATAGTTATTGTCAGCTCTTGGGTTCAGGTTGGTTCCATTCTTTAGGATGTATCGTTACATTGTCGGCTCTTAGGTTCAGGTTGGGTCCATTCTTTAGGATGTATCGTTACATTGTTGTCTCTTGGGTTCAGGTTGGTTCCATTCTTTAGGATGTATAGTTACATTGTCGGCTCTTGGGTTCAGGTTGGGTCCGTTCTTTAGGATGTATCGTTACATTGTTGTCTCTTAGGTTCAGGTTGGGTCCGTTCTTTAGGATGTATAGTTACATTGTCATCTCTTAGGTTCAGGTTGGTTCCATTCTTTAGGATGTATAGTTACATTGTCGGCTCTTAGGTTCAGGTTGGTTCCGTTCTTTAGGATGTATCGTTACATTGTTGTCTCTTGGGTTCAGGTTGGGTCCATTCTTTAGGATGTATCGTTACATTGTCGTCTCTTGGGTTCAGGTTGGGTCCGTTCTTTAGGATGTATCGTTACATTGTTGTCTCTTGGGTTCAGGTTGGGTCCATTCTTTAGGATGTATCGTTACATTGTTCTCTCTTGGGTTCAGGTTGGGTCCATTCTTTAGGATGTATCGTTACATTGTCGGCTCTAGGGTTCAGGTTGGGTCCATTCTTTAGGATGTATCGTTACATTGTCGGCTCTTGGGTTCAGGTTGGTTCCGTTCTTTAGGATGTATAGTTACATTGTCGGCTCTTGGGTTCAGGTTGGTTCCGTTCTTTAGGATGTATAGTTACATTGTCGGCTCTTGGGTTCAGGTTGGGTCCATTCTTTAGGATGTATCGTTACATTGTTGTCTCTTGGGTTCAGGTTGGGTCCATTCTTTAGGATGTATCGTTACATTGTCGGCTCTTGGGTTCAGGTTGGGTCCATTCTTTACGATGTATAGTTATTGTCAGCTCTTGGGTTCAGGTTGGGTCCGTTCTTTAGGATGTATCGTTACATTGTCGGCTCTTGGGTTCAGGTTGGGTCCGTTCTTTAGGATGTATAGTTACATTGTCGGCTCTTGGGTTCAGGTTGGTTCCGTTCTTTAGGATGTATCGTTACATTGTCGTCTCTTGGGTTCAGGTTGGGTCCATTCTTGATGTATAGTTACATTGTCGGCTCTTGGGTTGAGGTTGGTTCCATTCTTTAGGATGTATCGTTACATTGTTGGTTCCGTTCTTTAGGATGTATAGTTACATTGTCGTCTCTTGGGTTCAGGTTGGGTCCATTCTTTAGGATGTATTGTTGGGTCCATTCTTTAGGCATTACCTTCCGGCCCTTTAAGAGCTGCACCTAGTCTTCCTAGAAGTGTTGGTACATTCTGTGCTTCCTGTCGGTGATGTCATCACGGCCGCCGCCTCCCCCTGACCTAACACAACGCCCGCCGGCCGCTATGACTCACGTCTTCCGATGAGAAGTCTAAACAGTTTCCAGGAATCTTCCCAGCTGAGTTTTACAGTATCGGCGTGGTACATCTGTAGTGGGGGATGGGAACCTTGAAGTCTCTTGTTAGTGCTGCAGACAAGAGGGTTTGTTACAATGTTTCAGTGAAGATGAATATGTGGTGTCACAGCTGCGGGTTTGTTACAATGTTGTGTTTTTTTGTTCAGGTTTGGTGGTGGTCCCCGATTCGGAGGAAACAGAGGTGGTGGTTCTGGAAAGTTCGGGAACCCTGGGGAGAGACTGATCAAGAAGAAATGGAACCTGGAAGCACTGCCGAAATTCGAGAAGAACTTCTACCAAGAGAATCCAGACTTGGCCCGACGCACCCAGGTGAGGATAGAAAGAAGCTGTAGTACCTAAATCTACCTTTAGGGGGGCACCAGTCAGTAGAGATTTGTTGGACATGTGCCCCCCCCCCCCCCCCCCCCCCCGGTGGGTGTAGTGAGATGTATGATTGTATGGAGGACATGCGCCCCCTGGAGGGTGTAGTGAGATGGAAGATGATTGTATGGAGGACATGCGCCCCCTGGAGGGTGTAGTGAGAGATAGATGATTATATGGAGGACATGTGCCCCCTGGAGGGTGTAGTGAGATGGAAGATGATTATATGGAGGACATGCGCCCCCTGGAGGGTGTAGTGAGATGGAAGATGATTATATGGAGGACATGCGCCCCCTGGAGGGTGTAGTGAGATGGAAGATGATTGTATGGAGGACATGCGCCCCCTGGAGGGTGTAGTGAGAGATAGATGATTATATGGAGGACATGCGCCCCCTGGAGGGTGTAGTGAGATGGAAGATGATTATATGGAGGACATGTGCCCCCTGGAGGGTGTAGTGAGAGATAGATGATTATATGGAGGACATGCGCCCCCTGGAGGGTGTAGTGAGATGGAAGATGATTGTATGGAGGACATGCGCCCCCTGGAGGGTGTAGTGAGAGATAGATGATTATATGGAGGACATGCGCCCCCTGGAGGGTGTAGTGAGATGGAAGATGATTATATGGAGGACATGTGCCCCCTGGTGGGTGTAGTGAGATGGAAGATGATTATATGGAGGACATGCGCCCCCTGGTGGGTGTAGTGAGAGATGTAAGATGATATGGAGGACATGCGCCCCCGGTGGGTGTAGTGAGATGGAAGATGATTATATGGAGGACATGCGCCCCCTGGTGGGTGTAGTGAGATTGATGATTATATGGAGGACATGTGCCCCCTGGAGGGTGTCGTGAGATGGAAGATGATTATATGGAGGACATGTGCCCCCTGGTGGGTGTAGTGAGAGATGTAAGATAATTATATGGAGGACATGTGCCCCCTGGAGGGTGTAGTGAGATGGAAGATGATTGTATGGAGGACATGCGCCCCCTGGAGGGTGTAGTGAGAGATGTAAGATAATTATATGGAGGACATGCGCCCCTTGGAGGGTGTAGTGAGATGGAAGATGATTATATGGAGGACATGTGCCCCCTGGTGGGTGTAGTGAGAGATGTAAGATGATTATATGAAGTACATGCGCCCGCTGGAGGGTGTAGGGAGATGTAGGATGATTATATAGAACACAAATGTGCCCCCTGCTGACTTAATCTGTTTGCCTTTTTCAGCAAGAAATTGAGCAGTACAGGAGAAGTAAGGAGATTACTGTCCGCGGGCACAACTGTCCCAAGCCAGTCTTCCACTTCCATGAAGCCAGCTTCCCAGGTGAGTGCCCCTTGTAGTCTCTGCCTGCGCTCGCCTCGGGCTCCTTGTAGTCTCTGCCTGCGCTGGCCTCGGGCTCCTTGTAGTCACTGCCTGCGCTCGCCTCGGGCTCCTTGTAGTCTCTGCCTGCGCTCGCCTCGGGCTCCTTGTAGTCTCTGCCTGCGCTCGCCTCGGGCTCCTTGTAGTCTCTGCCTGCGCTCGCCTCGGGCTCCTTGTAGTCTCTGCCTGCGCTCGCCTCGGGCTCCTTGTAGTCTCTGCCTGCGCTCGCCTCGGGCTCCTTGTAGTCTCTGCCTGCGCTCGCCTCGGGCTCCTTGTAGTCTCTGCCTGCGCTCGCCTCGGGCTCCTTGTAGTCTCTGCCTGCGCTCGCCTCGGGCTCCTTGTAGTCTCTGCCTGCGCTCGCCTCGGGCTCCTTGTAGTCTCTGCCTGCGCTCGCCTCGGGCTCCTTGTAGTCTCTGCCTGCGCTCGCCTCGGGCTCCTTGTAGTCTCTGCCTGCGCTCGCCTCGGGCTCCTTGTAGTCTCTGCCTGCGCTCGCCTCGGGCTCCTTGTAGTCTCTGCCTGCGCTCGCCTCGGGCTCCTTGTAGTCTCTGCCTGCGCTCGCCTCGGGCTCCTTGTAGTCTCTGCCTGCGCTCGCCTCGGGCTCCTTGTAGTCTCTGCCTGCGCTCGCCTCGGGCTCCTTGTAGTCTCTGCCTGCGCTCGCCTCGGGCTCCTTGTAGTCTCTGCCTGCGCTCGCCTCGGGCTCCTTGTAGTCTCTGCCTGCGCTCGCCTCGGGCTCCTTGTAGTCTCTGCCTGCGCTCGCCTCGGGCTCCTTGTAGTCTCTGCCTGCGCTCGCCTCGGGCTCCTTGTAGTCTCTGCCTGCGCTCGCCTCGGGCTCCTTGTAGTCTCTGCCTGCGCTCGCCTCGGGCTCCTTGTAGTCTCTGCCTGCGCTCGCCTCGGGCTCCTTGTAGTCTCTGCCTGCGCTCGCCTCGGGCTCCTTGTAGTCTCTGCCTGCGCTCGCCTCGGGCTCCTTGTAGTCTCTGCCTGCGCTCGCCTCGGGCTCCTTGTAGTCTCTGCCTGCGCTCGCCTCGGGCTCCTTGTAGTCTCTGCCTGCGCTCGCCTCAGTTCGTTCACATTGCTCTGTTCTCTCCCTGTGCAGCCACGATCATGGAGGTGCTGAAACGACAGAACTTCACTGAACCCACCCCAATCCAGAGCCAGGGCTGGCCAGTGGCCCTCAGCGGTCTGGATATGGTCGGTGTTGCCATGACTGGATCTGGAAAGACTTTGTCTGTAAGTACCTGGTGGGGGGCTCAGTGGTTGGTGTGGGGGTCCCTGAGGAATCAGCTGTTGCCGTACAGAACTGGGGCTACAGGATCAGTGTATACAAGAGGTCTTGTTCTCCCTGATTTCCTACTTTGCTCCAGAACATCCTGATGGGAGATAAAAGAATTTATATTGAGATGGGGACGGTGTACAGCGCTGCTGAATATGTTGGTGCTATATAAAGAATTACAACAATCTCCTCTTCTCCACAGTATCTACTACCTGGAATTGTTCACATTAACCACCAGCCGTTCCTGCAGAGAGGGGATGGGCCAATCGTAAGTATCCACCCCCCCTGTTATATAATGTTACCCCTCCCCATCCACCATGTACTGATGTCATGTCTGCCCACAGCTCCTGGTGCTGGCACCAACTAGAGAACTGGCTCAACAAGTGCAGCAGGTGGCAGCAGAATATGGCAGAGCGTGCCGCCTGAAGTCTACTTGTATCTATGGAGGCGCCCCCAAGGGGCCACAACTCCGAGACCTGGAGAGAGGTGAGCAGGAGGGGGTGGGTTTTGTGCTAGGTATGGCATTCTGTTCTCTATACTGAGCAGGGGTGGGGCTTTGTGTTCTCTATACTGAGCAGGGGTGGGGCTTTGTGTTCTCTATACTGAGCAGGGGTGGGGCTTTGTGTTCTCTATACTGAGCAGGGCTGGGGCTTTGTGTTCTCTATACTGAGCAGGGCTGGGGCTTTGTGTTCTCTATACTGAGCAGGGCTGGGGCTTTGTGTTCTCTATACTGAGCAGGGCTGGGGCTTGGTGTTCTCTATACTGAGCAGGGGTGGGGCTTGGTGTTCTCTATACTGAGCAGGGGTGGGGCTTTGTGTTCTCTATACTGAGCAGGGCTGGGGCTTTGTGTTCTCTATACTGAGCAGGGCTGGGGCTTTGTGTTCTCTATACTGAGCAGGGGTGGGGCTTGGTGTTCTCTATACTGAGCAGGGGTGGGGCTTGGTGTTCTCTATACTGAGCAGGGGTGGGGCTTGGTGTTCTCTATACTGAGCAGGGGTGGGGCTTTGTTCTCTATACTGAGCAGGGGTGGGGCTTTGTGTTTATGCTGAGCAGGGGTGGGGCTTTGTGGGCTCTGTACTGGGGTGGAGCTGGCTCTGGTCGGGGCTTGTGTTCCAGGCAGCGTAACTCACCCATTGTCTCCTGTAGGTGTTGAGATTTGCATCGCGACACCCGGTCGTCTCATCGACTTCCTTGAAGCTGGAAAGACCAACCTGAACCGATGCACCTACCTGGTCCTGGACGAAGCGGACAGGATGCTGGACATGGGCTTCGAGCCGCAGATCAGAAAGATTGTGGACCAGATCAGGGTGAGTAGAGGCCCCCCCCCTCATGTGTGATACCTGTGGTACATGGTGTGTATCTAACCTGTTGCTCCTCTACAGCCGGACAGGCAGACCCTGATGTGGAGCGCCACATGGCCCAAAGAGGTGCGTCAGCTGGCAGAAGACTTCCTGAAGGAATACACTCACATAAACATTGGCGCCTTAGAGCTGAGCGCCAACCACAACATCCTGCAGATAGTGGACGTGTGCAACGACGGCGAGAAGGATGACAAGTACGTAGTGCAACCCCCCCTACTAACCGTATAATGCAAACCCACCATATAATACCGCCATCCTAACCATATAATACCGCCATCCTAACCATATAATGCCAACCCACCGTGTAATGCCATCCTAGCCACACACTTACCTGCTGGTTTATCCCCAGACTTGTCCGACTGATGGAGGAAATCATGAGTGAGAAGGAGAACAAGACCATAGTGTTCGTGGAGACAAAGAGGCGCTGTGACGACCTGACCCGCAGGTTACGGAGAGACGGGTAAGTGGTACTGTACAGCGACCTCACCAGCAGAATAGTGAGTACAGCTCTGGAGTATAATACAGGATATAACTCAGGATCAGTACAGGATAAGTAATGTAATGTATATACACAGTGACCTCACCAGCAGAATAGTGAGTACAGCTCTGGAGTATAGTACAGGATATAACTCAGGATCAGTACAGGATAAGTAATGTAATGTATGTACACAGTGACCTCACCAGCAGAATAGTGAGTACAGCTCTGGAGTATAATACAGGATATAACTCAGGATCAGTACAGGATAAGTAATGTAATGTATGTACACAGTGACCTCACCAGCAGAATAGTGAGTACAGCTCTGGAGTATAATACAGGATATAACTCAGGATCAGTACAGGATATGTAATGTAATGTACACAGTGACCTCACCAGCAGAATAGTGAGTACAGCTCTGGGGTATAATACAGGATATAACTCAGGATCAGTACAGGATAAGTAATGTAATGTATGTACAGTGACCTCACCAGCAGAATAGTGAGTACAGCTCTGGAGTATAATGCGGTTTATCTTGTGTTGCAGGTGGCCCGCTATGGGAATTCATGGTGATAAAAGCCAACAGGAACGTGACTGGGTGTTAAATGGTGAGTGTCGGCTGCTGCTCCATCCGGTGTTCAGGAATCTCTTCTCCTTCTTTCGATCTAATCTTCCTCTTCATCTCCACAGAATTCAAACACGGCAAATCCCCGATCCTCATTGCCACAGACGTTGCGTCCCGAGGCCTAGGTCAGTATATAGCGCCCTCTCTGGCGCCCGCACTCTGTACACTTGATGAAACTTTATCTATATTTTTAAAGAAAGTCAGTTTCCGCTTTCTTTAACCTCTGCGATTCTCTTTGAGTTTTGTTTCTTCACCAAGGTGCGGTCTGTATGGCATGGCTAGGCATGACGTTCGGAGGACTCGAGAGGGGGACGGAGGACTAGTGGATAAGTCGGCTGGCTGCTCCCAGTCGGGGTAGAGGTGGAAACCAAAAAAAATGCTGCGCGTCGTGTGCCAGTAATCTTCAAAAGGCAGAGACACACTTAACCCTTTCCCACCCACTGCCATCCCGAGCTGTGTGTTTTTATTTTTTTGGTGCATACTTGCCGTTCAGCGCTGTTACTCGTGAACCGTACGGCGAGTCTCAGCGAGGATCCGGCGAGAGCAGACGTGTCCTGTTATATATAAAAGCCTTTTGTATAGACTCCAAATTGGTGAGTACTGGCACATGAGTAGAGATGTGGGCAAGCGCGGAGCAGCACACCCGAAAAAGATTTCACGATCCTCCCTCGCCTGTAGCGTAGTCGTCATGTCGAGACCTGCCTGATGGGGGCGACAAAACATTTCTCAAGTGAACCCTGGCTTCTTGGGAGCTCTTGCCGAGACTGGTGCACCCCGAAAAAACAAAAGACCCAAAGCATTTGACTTGCTCTGTTTCCTTGAGCGGTCGTGGTTTGTCGGGTCTTGGCAAGAGAAGTGTCTGAGCTTCTTATGAGTGTGTGAGGACCACGTGTGGTTCTGTTCGGTGGGTCCTCTAATGCAGCACATGAGGAGGCTACTTGCCACGTTTGGTGGCCGTACCACGGAGAAGCTGTCAGATGTCACTTGATATTGGCTATTGATAAGGGTCCGGGTAAGACGTGTGATGCACCAGAGGTGGTTGTCTTCTATAACGCAGTGTTTTCCGACTAGCGTGACTCCTGCTGTTGCCAAACTACAACTCCCAGAATGCTCGGACCAACTAGATCTCCTCTAGCTGTTGCAAAACTACATCTCCCAGCATGCTCGGACCAACTAGGTTGCCTCTAGCTGTTGCAAAACTACAACTCCCAGCGTGCCCGGACAGCCTTCGGCTGTCCGGGCATGCTGGTACTTGTAGTTTTGCAACAGCTGGAGGTGCGCAGTTTGGGTAAACACTGCTGTAACGTTTCTTCTTTTCAGCCCTGGCCCCCGTGTTGCGGCGCCCCCTCTAACTTGTCTTTCTGGTCTCTGGCTGTTGTTGTGGGCAAATCCCTTCCCGCTTGCTCCTTTTTTTCCCTCGTTTGCCACACCGCAACACTTTACAGATGTGGAAGACGTGAAATTCGTCATCAATTATGACTACCCCAACTCCTCCGAAGATTATGTCCACCGAATCGGCAGAACCGCCCGCAGCAGCAAAACGGGCACCGCCTACACCTTCTTCACCCCCAACAACATCAAGCAAGTGAATGACCTGATCTCTGTCCTGAGGGAGGCCAACCAGACCATCAACCCCAAACTACTGCAGCTGGTGGAGGACAGAGGTAAGAGGGGCATCTCCACAGCTGCACTCACTATTCAGCTGTTACATCCTGTCTCATGCTCCAGAGCTGCACTCACTATTCAGCTGTTACATCCTGTCTCATGCTCCAGAGCTGCACTCACTATTCTGCTGTTACATCATGTCTTCTCCTCCATAGCGGCACTCACTATTCTGCTGTTACATCATGTCTTCTCCTCCATAGCTGCACTCACTATTCTGCTGTTACATCCTGTCTTATGCTCCAGAGCTGCACTCACTATTTTGCTGTTACATCATGTCTTATCCTCCAGAGCTGCACTCACTTTTCTGCTGTTACATCATGTCTTATCCTCCAGAGCTGCACTCACTATTCTGCTGTTACATCATGTCTTATCCTCCAGAGCTGCACTCACTATTTTGCTGTTACATCATGTCTTATCCCCCACAGCTGCACTCACTATTCTGCTGTTACATCCTATCTCATGCTCCAGAGCTGCACTCACTATTCTGCTGTTACATCATATCTTATCCTCCAGACCTGCACTCACTATTCTGCTGTTACATCATATCTCTTCTCCTCCAGTCACCCTCAGAGCTGCATTAACCAGAACACTTTCACTTGTCCCTGCCCTGATACACTGTAACGACTAATGCTTCAGATCTGCAGTTACCCCACTTTCTGATTGGCTCTTCCGTTATTTTTTCTCCGCAGGACGCTTCAGAGGCCGAGGAGGAATGAACGACCGCCGTGACCGCTTTTCTTCAGGCAAGAGGGGTTGGGGGGATAGAGAGAATTACAACAGAGGTTTTGGAGCAAAAAGAGACTTTGGCAACAAACAGAACGGCTTCGGAGCACAGTCGTACAACAGTAACGCCTACGGCAACGGATACGGCGCCGCCGCCATGCAGGGAGCCTACCAGCGCCCCGGCCAGAACGGCACCTACCAGAACTGCTTTGACACCAGCCAACAGTACGCTGCCCCCATGCAGAGCGGGATGACCCAACAAGCCTACACCTACCCGGCAGCAGCGCCAGCGGCCGCTCCCTCCATGCTGGGATACACCATGACGGGGGCTTACCCTCAGTGAGGAGACGCACGATCGTGTCCATTTTGGTTTTTAAGTTTTTTTTTTTTTTGTTTCATCGTAAATTTTTTTATTTCGGGACAGGCCTCGGTATTTAAGTCCGGGCGGGACGCTCGCCACGGACGCTCGCGCACTTTCCCACTATTTAAGTTGACTGTTTTCTCTACATTCCTCGAAGACTTTATTGTTTTTTAGTTTTTTCTTTTTTTTGTACTAGAAGAAAACTGCAGCCGTGTTCAGTCTGTGTACAGTGATTGGAGTACTGTAAGGGGGGCAGCGCATGGCCCCTTAATAAAGACCATTCAACTCAGCCCCTGACTCCTGTGCTTACTGTAGAAAAGTATGTGAACCCCACTGTCACATGACTCCATTTGTATACATATAACATATAAATCCCCTATTCTGTAGCTTAGCCAGGGTGACTCCAGCTGTAGCAAAACTACAACTCTAAGCATGCCCCGACAGCCAAAGGCTGGGCATGCTGGGAGTTGTAGTTTTGCAACAGCTGCATCATAGGCATCTGTACATGCCTTCTCTAGCCAGCCATTTTTCCTATCAGGGCATGATTGGGGTTGTAGTACTCTAGAATATTAAGCATAGGCCAATAGAGAAGTAGGTTCTTGTGCACAACTTGTGCTCACCTGTTTTAGCAGATGTGGCAGTCATATAAGAATCAGTTAAACTGATTACTACTCCTTTGCATTTACAGAGGGGGTGTGGAGTCTTATCACTACACCTGGTTATCTAATTAGATGGTTGGTGCTGGAGGTCAGTCAGGTGAACTGGTTAGGGACAATAACCCAGGCTCAGGAGCTGTGATCATGTCAAAGATGGCAGCACAAGCAGTCAGTTGTTTTCATTATCTTAAAGGGGTACTCCGGTGGAAAAAATATTTTTAAAACTGGTGCCAAAAAGTTTAAAAGATTTGTAAATTCTATTAAAAAAAAAAATCTTAATCCATCCAGTTCTTATTAGCTGCTGAATACTAGTGAAAATTCTTTGGAACACAGAGCTCTCTGCTGACATCATGACCACAGTGCTCTTTGGACAGTTCTTAAAATGAACAGATGTCGGCAAAGTAGGAGAAAATCCCCATGAAAACATATGCTACTCTGGACAGATGTAAGCAGAGAGCGGTGTTCCAAAAAATTTCCTAGTAAGTACTGGAAGGATTAAGATTTTTTAAACAAAAATAACTTACAAATCTAACTTTCTGGCACCAGGTGATTAAATTTTTTTTCCCACTGGAGTACCCCTTTAACTAATAGTGTAGAAACCTAGATCTACAAAACCATGAAAAGGGTGCTAAGGAGAAATTGTCAAATTAACTGGTGCTTGAAGGTTACAGCCTTCACTACTTAACAGGAAGTTGTGTAGCTTTTTCTAGTCACGACAGTGAGCTTTGCTGCCACCCTGTCCATATCAGGAAGTGTAAGAAATCCCCATGGTAAACATCTATTCTGAACCGTTCCTGACATGGACAGAGGTGGCGGCAGAGATCACTGGGCAGACTGAAAAGAACTACACAACTTCCTGTGGGGCATACAGCAGTTAAGTACTGGAAGGATTAGGATTTTTATCTAGAAAGATTATACAAATCTGCAGACACCTGATTTCCTCGGACTGTGGACACTCCGCCTCATAGCCAGTAATGGTATGTATCCCGCTGACGTGTTCATTCACCAGGTGGTGGCAGCACTGAGCCGCCCAATCCATGGCCACTAACAGGACTCTACTGCATCGGCAGGGGAAATGTCAAGACTGGGGTCACCTTATCCACAACGGACCCAATCATTAGAAGGAACAGACCAGTCAGTGACTCATGTCGGCTACAAAACAAGATACGGTGCAAAATGAGCGACTGGAGTCATTATCTGAGCCAGGGAGGAGAGTGCGCAGTGTGGGAACTTACCTGCCAGATCTGGTGACTGCATCCTAATGGTTCATACAGCATGTACATCTGGTGTGTGCTTCCCCCCCTGTACATCTGGTGTGTGCTTCCCCCCCCTGCACATCTGGTGTGTGCTTCCCCCCCTGCACATCTGGTGTGTGTGCTTCCCCCCCCCTGCACATCTGGTGTGTGTGCTTCCCCCCCCCTGCACATCTGGTGTGTGTGATTTTCTCCCCCCCTTTACATCTGGTGGGTGTGATTTTCTCCCGCCCCCCCTGCACATCTGGTGTGTAATTTTCTCTCCCCCCCCCTGCACATCTGGTGTGTGTGCTTCCCCCCCCCTGCACATCTGGTGGGTGTGCTTCCCCCCCCCCTGCACATCTGGTGGGTGTGATTTTCTCCCCCCCTGCACATCTGGTGTGTGTGATTTTCTCCTCCCCCCTGCACATCTGGTGTGTGTGATTTTCTCCCCCCCCCTGCACATCTGGTGTGTGTGATTTTCTCCCCCCCCCTGCACATCTGGTGTGTGTGATTTTCTCCCCCCCTGCACATCTGGTGTGTGTGATTTTCTCCCCCCCCCTGCACATCTGGTGTGTGTGATTTTCTCCCCCCCTGCACATCTGGTGTGTGTGATTTTCTCCCCCCCCCCTGCACATCTGGTGTGTGTGATTTTCTCCCCCCCCCCTGCACATCTGGTGTGTGTGATTTTCTCCCCCCCCCTGCACATCTGGTGTGTGTGATTTTCACCCCCCCCTGCACATCTGGTGTGTGTGATTTTCTCCCCCCCCTGCACATCTGGTGTGTGTGATTTTCTCCCCCCCCCCCTGCACATCTGGTGTGTGTGATTTTCTCCCCCCCTGCACATCTGGTGTGTGTGATTTTCTCCCCCCCTGCACATCTGGTGTGTGTGATTTCCCCCCCCCCGTACATCTGGTGTGTGTGATTTTCTCCCCCCCCCCCCCCCGTACATCTGGTGTGATTTTCTCCCCCCCCCCCCCCCGTACATCTGGTGTGTGCTTCCCCCCCCCCCCCCCCTGCGCATCTGGTGTGCTCCACCTTTCCTAGTAATCAGGAAAACATCACCATCCCAGCAAGGAGAGGAGGTTCCTTTTGGATATAGAGGGCAGTGCTGGCCAGTAAATCGTATCGCAAATCACATGCAATATTGCTCAGTCTGCCATGTGTAGGGGTGTGAACGCATCACTGTCATAAAGCCATAGGGGGCACCAGAGAGGATCAGCAATTTATAGGTAGAATTGCAACTAGGGACATGATCTGGTTATCTACATATAGGATGGTTTCCCAGCCAGGTGGAGCATCATACGCACTGCCGCTCCCTATATAATGTATAGGACAGAGGTGAAGCATACGCACTGCCGCTCCCTATATAATGTATAGGACAGAGGTGAAGCATACGCACTGCCGCTCCCTATATAATGTATAGGAAAGAGGTGAAGCATACGCACTGCCGCTCCCTATATAGTGTATAGGAAAGAGGTGAAGCATACGCACTGCCGCTCCCTATATAATGTATAGGACAGAGGTGAAGCATACGCACTGCCGCTCCCTATATAATGTATAGGACAGAGGTGAAGCATACGCACTGCCGCTCCCTATAGTGTATAGGACAGAGGTGAAGCATACGCACTGCCGCTCCCTATACAGTGTATAGGAAAGAGGTGAAGCATACGCACTTCGGCTCCCTATATAGTGTATAGGACAGAGGTGAAGCATACGCATTGCGGCTCCCTATATAATGTATAGGACAGAGGTGAAGCATACGCACTGCCGCTCCCTATATAATGTATAGGACAGAGGTAAAGCATACGCACTGCCGCTCCCTATATAATGTATAGGACAGAGGTGAAGCATACGCACTGCCGCTCCCTTTATAATGTATAGGACAGAGGTGAAGCATACGCACTGCCGCTCCCTATATAATGTATAGGACAGGTGAAGCATACGCACTGCCGCTCCCTTTATAATGTATAGGACAGAGGTGAAGCATACGCACTGCCGCTCCCTATATAGTGTATAGGACAGAGGTGAAGCATATGCACTGCTGCTCCCTATATAGTGTATAGGACAGAGGTGAAGCATATACACTGCCGCTCCCTATATAGTGTATAGGACAGAGGTGAAGCATATGCACTGCTGCTCCCTATATAGTGTATAGGACAGAGGTGAAGCATACACACTGCCGCTCCCTATATATAATGTATAGGACAGAGGTGAAGCATATGCACTGCCGCTCCCTATATAATGTATAGGACAGAGGTGAAGCATATGCACTGCCGCTCCCTATATAGTGTATAGGACAGAGGTGAAGCATATGCACTGCCGCTTTCAATATAATGTATAGGACAGGTGAAGCATACGCACTGCCGCTCCCTTTATAATGTATAGGACAGAGGTGAAGCATACGCACTGCCGCTCCCTATATAGTGTATAGGACAGAGGTGAAGCATACGCACTGCCGCTCCCTATATAGTATATAGGACAGAGGTGAAGCATACGCACTGCCACTCCCTATATAGTGTATAGGACAGAGGTGAAGCATACGCACTGCCGCTCCCTATATAGTATATAGGACAGAGCTGAAGCATACGCACTGCCGCTCCCTATATAGTATATAGGACAGAGCTGAAGCATACGCACTGCCACTCCCTATATAGTGTATAGGACAGAGCTGAAGCATACGCACTGCCGCTCCCTATATAGTGTATAGGACAGAGGTGAAGCATACGCACTGCCGCTCCCTATATAATGTATAGGACAAAGGTGAAGCATACGCACTGAGGCTCCCTATATAGTGTATAGGACAGAGGTGAAGCATACGCACTGCCGCTCCCTATATAATGTATAGGACAGAGGTGAAGCATACGCACTGCCGCTCCCTTTATAATGTATAGGACAGAGGTGAAGCATACGCACTGCCGCTCCCTATATATAATGTATAGGACAGAGGTGAAGCATACGCACTGCCGCTCCCTATATAATGTATAGGACAGAGGTGAAGCATACGCACTGCCGCTCCCTATATAGTGTATAGGACAGAGGTGAAGCATACGCACTGCGGCTCCCTATATAGTGTATAGGACAGAGGTGAAGCATACGCACTGCCGCTCCCTTTATAATGTATAGGACAGAGGTGAAGCATACGCACTGCCGCTCCCTATATATAATGTATAGGACAGAGGTGAAGCATACGCACTGCCGCTCCCTATATAATGTATAGGACAGAGGTGAAGCATACGCACTGCCGCTCCCTATATAGTGTATAGGACAGAGGTGAAGCATATGCACTGCGGCTCCCTATATAGTGTATAGGACAGAGGTGAAGCATATGCACTGCCGCTCCCTATATAGTGTATAGGACAGAGGTGAAGCATATGCACTGCCGCTCCCTATATAGTGTATAGGACAGAGGTGAAGCATACACACTGCCGCTCCCTATATAATGTATAGGACAGAGGTGAAGCATATGCACTGCCGCTCCCTATATAGTGTATAGGACAGAGGTGAAGCATATGCACTGCCGCTTTCAATATAATGTATAGGACAGAGGTGAAGCATACGCACTGCCGCTCCCTATATAATGTATAGGACAGAGGTGAAGCATGTGCACTGCCGCTTTCTATATAATGTATAGGACAGAGGTGAAGCATGTGCACTGCTGCTCCCTATATAGTACAGAGATGAAGCATATGCACTGCGGCTCCCTATATAGTGTATAGGACAGAGGTGAAGCATACGCACTGCCGCTCCCTATATAGTGTATAGGACAGAGGTGAAGCATACGCACTGCCGCTCCCTATATAATGTATAGGACAGAGGTGAAGCATACGCACTGCCGCTCCCTATATAGTGTATAGGACAGAGGTGAAGCATACGCACTGCCGCTCCCTATATAATGTATAGGACAGAGGTGAAGCATACGCACTGTGGCTCCCTATATAGTGTATAGGACAGAGGTGAAGCATATGCACTGCGGCTCCCTATATAATGTATAGGACAGAGGTGAAGCATACGCACTGCCGCTCCCTATATAGTGTATAGGACAGAGGTGAAGCATATGCACTGCCGCTCCCTATATAGTGTATAGGACAGAGGTGAAGCATATACACTGCCGCTCCCTATATAGTGTATAGGACAGAGGTGAAGCATACGCACTGCCGCTCCCTATATAATGTATAGGACAGAGGTGAAGCATACGCACTGCCGCTCCCTATATAGTGTATAGGACAGAGGTGAAGCATACGCACTGCCGCTCCCTATATAGTGTATAGGACAGAGGTGAAGCATATGCACTGCCGCTCCCTATATAGTGTATAGGACAGAGGTGAAGCATATGCACTGCCGCTCCCTATATAATGTATAGGACAGAGGTGAAGCATATGCACTGCCGCTCCCTATATAGTGTATAGGACAGAGGTGAAGCATATGCACTGCCGCTCCCTATATAATGTATAGGACAGAGGTGAAGCATATGCACTGCCGCTCCCTATATAGTGTATAGGACAGAGGTGAAGCATACGCACTGCCGCTCCCTATATAGTGTATAGGACAGAGGTGAAGCATACGCACTGCCGCTCCCTATATAGTATATAGGACAGAGGTGAAGCATACGCACTGCCACTCCCTATATAGTGTATAGGACAGAGTTGAAGCATACGCACTGCCGCTCCCTATATAGTATATAGGACAGAGCTGAAGCATACGCACTGCCGCTCCCTATATAGTATATAGGACAGAGCTGAAGCATACGCACTGCCGCTCCCTATATAGTGTATAGGACAGAGCTGAAGCATACGCACTGCCGCTCCCTATATAGTATATAGGACAGAGCTGAAGCATACGCACTGCCGCTCCCTATATAGTATATAGGACAGAGCTGAAGCATACGCACTGCCGCTCCCTATATAGTGTATAGGACAGAGCTGAAGCATACGCACTGCCACTCCCTATATAGTGTATAGGACAGAGGTGAAGCATGTGCACTGCTGCTCCCTATATAGTACAGAGATGAAGCATATGCACTGCGGCTCCCTATATAGTGTATAGGACAGAGGTGAAGCATACGCACTGCCGCTCCCTATATAGTGTATAGGACAGAGGTGAAGCATACGCACTGCCGCTCCCTATATAATGTATAGGACAGAGGTGAAGCATACGCACTGCCGCTCCCTATATAATGTATAGGACAAAGGTGAAGCATACGCACTGAGGCTCCCTATATAATGTATAGGACAGAGGTGAAGCATACGCACTGCCGCTCCCTATATAATGTATAGGACAGAGGTGAAGCATACGCACTGCCGCTCCCTTTATAATGTATAGGACAGAGGTGAAGCATACGCACTGCCGCTCCCTATATATAATGTATAGGACAGAGGTGAAGCATACGCACTGCCGCTCCCTATATAATGTATAGGACAGAGGTGAAGCATACGCACTGCCGCTCCCTATATAGTGTATAGGACAGAGGTGAAGCATACGCACTGCGGCTCCCTATATAGTGTATAGGACAGAGGTGAAGCATACGCACTGCCGCTCCCTTTATAATGTATAGGACAGAGGTGAAGCATACGCACTGCCGCTCCCTATATATAATGTATAGGACAGAGGTGAAGCATACGCACTGCCGCTCCCTATATAATGTATAGGACAGAGGTGAAGCATACGCACTGCCGCTCCCTATATAGTGTATAGGACAGAGGTGAAGCATATGCACTGCGGCTCCCTATATAGTGTATAGGACAGAGGTGAAGCATATGCACTGCCGCTCCCTATATAGTGTATAGGACAGAGGTGAAGCATATGCACTGCCGCTCCCTATATAGTGTATAGGACAGAGGTGAAGCATACACACTGCCGCTCCCTATATAATGTATAGGACAGAGGTGAAGCATATGCACTGCCGCTCCCTATATAGTGTATAGGACAGAGGTGAAGCATATGCACTGCCGCTTTCAATATAATGTATAGGACAGAGGTGAAGCATACGCACTGCCGCTCCCTATATAATGTATAGGACAGAGGTGAAGCATGTGCACTGCCGCTTTCTATATAATGTATAGGACAGAGGTGAAGCATATGCACTGCTGCTCCCTATATAGTGTATAGGACAGAGGTGAAGCATATGCACTGCCGCTCCCTATATAGTGTATAGGACAGAGGTGAAGCATACGCACTGCCGCTCCCTATATAATGTATAGGAAAGAGGTGAAGCATACGCACTGCCGCTCCCTATATAGGACAGAGCTGAAGCATACGCACTGCCACTCCCTAGATAGTGTATAGGACAGAGCTGAAGCATACGCACTGCCGCTCCCTATATAGTGTATAGAACAGAGGTGAAGCATACGCACTGCCGCTTCCTATATAGTGTATAGGACAGAGGTGAAGCATACGCACTGCCGCTCCCTATATAGTGTATAGGACAGAGGTGAAGCATACGCACTGCGGCTCCCTATATAATGTATAGGACAGAGGTGAAGCATACGCACTGCGGCTCCCTATATAATGTATAGGACAGAGGTGAAGCATACGCACTGCCGCTCCCTATATAGTGTATAGGACAGAGGTGAAGCATACGCACTGCCGCTCCCTATATAGTGTATAGGACAGAGGTGAAGCATATGCATTGCCGCTCCCTATATAGTGTATAGGACAGAGGTGAAGCATACGCACTGCTGTTCCCTATATAGTACAGAGGTGAAGCATATGCACTGCCGCTCCCTATATAATGTATAGGACAGAGATGAAGCATATGCACTGCCGCTCCCTACATAGTAGAGATGAAGCATACGCACTGCAGCTCCCTATATAGTATATAGGACAGAGGTGAAGCATACGCACTGCCGCTCCCTATATAATGTATAGGACAGAGGTGAAGCATACGCACTGCCGCTCCCTATATAATGTATAGGACAGAGGTGAAGCATACGCACTGCCGCTCCCTATATAATGTATAGGACAGAGGTGAAGCATACACACTGCCGCTCCCTATATAGGACAGAGGTGAAGCATACGCACTGCTGCTCCCTATATAATGTATAGGACAGAGGTGAAGCATATGCACTGCCGCTCCCTATATAATGTATAGGACAGAGGTGAAGCATACACACTGCCGCTCCCTATATAGGACAGAGGTGAAGCATACGCACTGCCGCTCCCTATATAATGTATAGGACAGAGGTGAAGCATACGCACTGCCGCTCCCTATATAATGTATAGGACAGAGGTGAAGCATACACACTGCCGCTCCCTATATAGGACAGAGGTGAAGCATACGCACTGCTGCTCCCTATATAATGTATAGGACAGAGGTGAAGCATATGCACTGCTGCTCCCTATATAATGTATAGGACAGAGGTGAAGCATACACACTGCCGCTCCCTATATAGGACAGAGGTGAAGCATACGCACTGCCGCTCCCTATATAATTTATAGGACAGAGGTGAAGCATACGCACTGCCGCTCCCTATATAATGTATAGGACAGAGGTGAAGCATACGCACTGCCGCTCCCTATATAATGTATAGGACAGAGGTGAAGCATACGCACTGCCGCTCCCTATATAATGTATAGGACAGAGGTGAAGCATACACATTGCCGCTCCCTATATAATGTATAGGACAGAGGTGAAGCATACGCACTGCCGCTCCCTATATAATGTATAGGACAGAGATGAAGCATACGCACTGCCGCTCCCTATATAGTGTATAGGACAGAGGTGAAGCATACACATTGTCGCTCCCTATATAGGACAGAGGTGAAGCATACACACTGCCGCTCCCTATATAATGTATAGGACAGAGGTGAAGCATACGCACTGCCGCTCCCTATATAGTGTATAGGACAGAGGTGAAGCATGTGCACTGCCGCTCCCTATATAATGTATAGGACAGAGGTGAAGCATACACATTGTCGCTCCCTATATAGTACAGAGATGAAGCATACGCACTGCCGCTCCCTATATAATGTATAGGACAGAGGTGAAGCATACGCACTGCCGCTCCCTATATAGTGTATAGGACAGAGGTGAAGCATGTGCACTGCCGCTCCCTATATAGTGTATAGGACAGAGGTGAAGCATACACATTGTCGCTCCCTATATAGTACAGAGATGAAGCATACGCACTGCCGCTCCCTATATAATGTATAGGACAGAGGTGAAGCATACGCACTGCCGCTCCCTATATAGTGTATAGGACAGAGGTGAAGCATACACACTGCCGCTCCCTATATAATGTATAGGACAGAGGTGAAGCATACGCACTGCCGCTCCCTATATAGTGTATAGGACAGAGGTGAAGCATACGCACTGCGACTCCCTTTATAGTCTATGGAGCAGATTCTATAGGGCCCTATAATCCTTTATAACCTCATAGAGACCCTTCCAAACTTCTCACCCTCCCATAATACACTGGTCATTAACCTGTGGCTCCGGCCATGCTGGGAGTTGTAGTCTGGCACACCCGGGGTGGGGGTTACACTGTGGTAATATACATAAATCTTCATACTGTGACGTCACTGACCAAGGTATTATATAACCGGTGTCACGCATGCGGTATATGGAGACTGTACAGACCCTGCACAACCGCGTAATAGACGCGCACAGTACGTATGAGGTAGATTCCGGCCGGTGTGTGGACGCGCAGCGTATTGTGTCAGCACGTCAGTGACGTCATCCTCCATCACTTGGAACGCAGAACTTCCCGCCAGCCGAGGCTTGGAGCGCACAGGTGCCGCCTCTTTTAAAAGCTCGTGAGGTAGGGAGCGGGCGCCGTGCGGGTCGTGTGTCCTTATATATTCTTATATGTGACGGGTAGTGACGTCACCTGTGCTGCGGCGTGATATACACGTGTGACCGTAGTGATAGCACCAGGACATGTATTATTATTATTACAGGTCACATATAATATAGGACTCATCTATAATATTATACATCACCTCACATTATATATTATTACAGGTCACATTATATATTATTACAGGTCACATTATATATTATTACAGGTCACATATAATATAGGACTATACCCCCTTCATCTATAATATTATACATCACCTCACATTATATATTATTACAGGTCACATTATATATTATTACAGGTCACATATAATATAGGACTATACCCCCTTCATATATAATATTATACATCACCTCACATTATATATTATTACAGGTCACATTATATATTATTACAGGTCACATTATATATTATTACAGGTCACATTATATATTATTACAGGTCACATATAATATAGGACTCATCTATAATATTATACATCACCTCACATTATATATTATTACAGGTCACATTATATATTATTACAGGTCACATATAATATAGGACTATACCCCCTTCATCTATAATATTATACATCACCTCACATTATATATTATTACAGGTCACATTATATATTATTACAGGTCACATTATATATTATTACAGGTCACATATAATATAGGACTATACCCCCTTCATCTATAATATTATACATCACCTCACATTATATATTATTACAGGTCACATTATATATTATTACAGGTCACATATAATATAGGACTATACCCCCTTCATCTATAATATTATACATCACCTCACATTATATATTATTACAGGTCACATTATATATTATTACAGGTCACATTATATATTATTACAGGTCACATTATATATTATTACAGATCACATATAATATAGGACTATACCCCCTTCATCTATAATATTATACATCACCTCACATTATATATTATTACAGGTCACATTATATATTATTACAGGTCACATTATATATTATTATAGGTCACATATAATATAGGACTATACCCCCTTCATCTATAATATTATACATCACCTCACATTATATATTATTACAGGTCACATTATATATTATTACAGGTCACATATAATATAGGACTATACCCCCTTCATCTATAATATTATACATCACCTCACATTATATATTATTACAGGTCACATTATATATTATTACAGGTCACATTATATATTATTACAGGTCACATATAATATAGGACTCATCTATAATATTATACATCACCTCACATTATATATTATTACAGGTCACATATAATATAGGACTCATCTATAATATTGTACATCACCTCACATTATATATTATTACAGGTCACATTATATATTATTACAGGTCACATTATATATTATTACAGGTCACATATAATATAGGACTATACCCCCTTCATCTATAATATTGTACATCACCTCACATTATATATTATTACAGGTCACATTATATATTATTACAGGTCACATTATATATTATTACAGGTCACATTATATATTATTACAGGTCACATATAATATAGGACTATACCCCCTTCATCTATAATATTATACATCACCTCACATTATATATTATTACAGGTCACATTATATATTATTACAGGTCACATTATATATTATTACAGGTCACATTATATATTACTACAGGTCACATATAATATAGGACTATACCCCCTTCATTTATAATATTATACATCACCTCACATTATATATTATTACAGGTCACATTATATATTATTACAGGTCACATTATATATTATTACAGGTCACATATAATATAGGACTATACCCCCTTCATCTATAATATTATACATCACCTCACATTATATATTATTACAGGTCACATATAATATAGGACTATACCCCCTTCATCTATAATATTATACATCACCTCACATTATATATTATTACAGGTCACATTATATATTATTACAGGTCACATTATATATTATTACAGGTCACATTATATATTATTACAGGTCACATTATATATTATTACAGGTCACATTATATATTATTACAGGTCACATATAATATAGGACTATACCCCCTTCATCTATAATATTATACATCACCTCACATTATATATTATTACAGGTCACATTATATATTATTACAGGTCACATTATATATTATTACAGGTCACATATAATATAGGACTATACTCCCTTCATCTATAATATTATACATCACCTCACATTATATATTATTACAGGTCACATTATATATTATTACAGGTCACATTATATATTATTACAGGTCACATTATATATTATTACAGGTCACATATAATATAGGACTATACCCCCTTCATCTATAATATTATACATCACCTCACATTATATATTATTACAGGTCACATTATATATTATTACAGATCACATTATATATTATTACAGGTCACATTATATATTATTACAGGTCACATATAATATAGGACTATACCCCCTTCATCTATAATATTATACATCACCTCACATTATATATTATTACAGGTCACATTATATATTATTATAGGTCACATATAATATAGGACTATACCCCCTTCATCTATAATATTATACATCACCTCACATTATATATTATTACAGGTCACATTATATATTATTACAGGTCACATTATATATTATTACAGGTCACATTATATATTATTACAGGTCACATATAATATAGGACTATACCCCCTTCATCTATAATATTATACATCACCTCACATTATATATTATTACAGGTCACATTATATATTATTACAGATCACATTATATATTATTACAGGTCACATTATATATTATTACAGGTCACATTATATATTATTACAGGTCACATTATATATTATTACAGGTCACATATAATATAGGACTATACCCCCTTCATCTGTAATATTATACATCACCTCACATTATATATTATTACAGATCACATTATATATTATTACAGGTCACATTATATATTATTACAGGTCACATATAATATAGGACTATACCCCCTTCATTTATAATATTATACATCACCTCACATTATATATTATTACAGGTCACATTATATATTATTACCGGTCACATTATATATTATTACAGGTCACATTATATATTATTACAGGTCACATTATATATTATTACAGGTCACATTATATATTATTACAGGTCACATTATATATTATTACAGGTCACATTATATATTATTACAGGTCACATTATATATTATTACAGGTCACATTATATATTATTACAGGTCACATTATATATTATTACAGGTCACATATAATATAGGACTATACCCCCTTCATCTATAATATTATACATGACCTCACATTATATATTATTACAGGTCACATTATATATTATTACAGGTCACATTATATATTATTACAGGTCACATTATATATTATTACTGGTCACATATAATATAGGACTATACCCCCTTCATCTATAATATTATACATCACCTCACATTATATATTATTACAGGTCACATTATATATTATTACAGGTCACATATAATATAGGACTATACCCCCTTCATCTATAATATTATACATGACCTCACATTATATATTATTACAGGTCACATTATATATTATTACAGGTCACATTATATATTATTACAGGTCACATTATATATTATTACTGGTCACATATAATATAGGACTATACCCCCTTCATCTATAATATTATACATCACCTCACATTATATATTATTACAGGTCACATTATATATTATTACAGGTCACATTATATATTATTACAGGTCACATTATATATTATTACAGGTCACATATAATATAGGACTATACCCCCTTCATCTATAATATTATACATCACCTCACATTATATATTATTACAGGTCACATTATATATGATTACAGGTCACATTATATATTATTACAGGTCACATATAATATAGGACTATACCCCCTTCATCTATAATATTATACATCACCTCACATTATATATTATTACAGGTCACATTATATATTATTACAGATCACATTATATATTATTACAGGTCACATTATATATGATTACAGGTCACATTATATATTATTACAGGTCACATATAATATAGGACTATACCCTCTTCATCTGTAATATTATACATCACCTCACATTATATATTATTACAGGTCACATTATATATGATTACAGGTCACATTATATATTATTACAGGTCACATATAATATAGGACTATACCCCCTTCATCTATAATATTATACATCACCTCACATTATATATTATTACAGGTCACATTATATATTATTACAGGTCACATTATATATTATTACAGGTCACATTATATATTATTACAGGTCACATTTAATATAGGACTATACCGCCTTCATCTATAATATTATACATCACCTCACATTATATATTATTACAGGTCACATTATATATTATTACAGGTCACATATAATATAGGACTATACTCCCTTCATCTATAATATTATACATCACCTCACATTATATATTATTACAGGTCACATTATATATTATTACAGGTCACATTATATATTATTACAGGTCACATATAATATAGGACTATACCCCCTTCATCTATAATATTATACATCACCTCACATTATATATTATTACAGGTCACATTATATATTATTACAGGTCACATTATATATTATTACAGGTCACATATAATATAGGACTATACCCCCTTCATCTATAATATTATACATCACCTCACATTATATATTATTACAGGTCACATTATATATTATTACAGGTCACATATAATATAGGACTATACCCCCTTCATCTATAATATTATACATCACCTCACATTATATATTATTACAGGTCACATTATATATTATTACAGGTCACATTATATATTATTACAGGTCACATTATATATTATTACAGATCACATATAATATAGGACTATACCCCCTTCATCTATAAGATTATACATCACCTCACATTATATATTATTACAGGTCACATTATATATTATTACAGGTCACATTATATATTATTACAGGTCACATTATATATTATTACAGGTCACATTATATATTATTACAGGTCACATATAATATAGGACTATACTCCCTTCATCTGTAATATTATACATCACCTCACATTATATATTATTACAGGTCACATTATATATTATTACAGGTCACATTATATATTATTACAGGTCACATTATATATTATTACAGGTCACATTATATATTATTACAGGTCACATTTAATATAGGACTATACTCCCTTCATCTATAATATTATACATCACCTCACATTATATATTATTACAGGTCACATTATATATTATTACAGGTCACATTTAATATAGGACTATACCCCCTTCATCTATAATATTATACATCACCTCACATTATATATTATTACAGGTCACATTATATATTATTACAGGTCACATTTAATATAGGACTATACCCCCTTCATCTATAATATTATACATCACCTCACATTATATATTATTACAGGTCACATTATATATTATTACAGGTCACATATAATATAGGACTATACCCCCTTCATCTGTAATATTATACATCACCTCACATTATATATTATTACAGGTCACATTATATATTATTACAGGTCACATATAATATAGGACTATACCCCCTTCATTTATAATATTATACATCACCTCACATTATATATTATTACAGGTCACATTATATATTATTACAGGTCACATTATATATTATTACAGGTCACATATAATATAGGACTATACCCCCTTCATCTATAATATTATACATCACCTCACATTATATATTATTACAGGTCACATTATATATGATTACAGGTCACATTATATATTATTACAGGTCACATATAATATAGGACTATACCCCCTTCATCTATAATATTATACATCACCTCACATTATATATTATTACAGGTCACATTATATATTATTACAGATCACATTATATATTATTACAGGTCACATTATATATGATTACAGGTCACATTATATATTATTACAGGTCACATATAATATAGGACTATACCCTCTTCATCTGTAATATTATACATCACCTCACATTATATATTATTACAGGTCACATTATATATGATTACAGGTCACATTATATATTATTACAGGTCACATATAATATAGGACTATACCCCCTTCATCTATAATATTATACATCACCTCACATTATATATTATTACAGGTCACATTATATATTATTACAGGTCACATTATATATTATTACAGGTCACATTATATATTATTACAGGTCACATTTAATATAGGACTATACCCCCTTCATCTATAATATTATACATCACCTCACATTATATATTATTACAGGTCACATTATATATTATTACAGGTCACATTATATATTATTACAGGTCACATTATATATTATTACAGATCACATATAATATAGGACTATACTCCCTTCATCTATAATATTATACATCACCTCACATTATATATTATTACAGGTCACATTATATATATATTATTACAGGTCACATATAATATAGGACTATACCCCCTTCATCTATAATATTATACATCACCTCACATTATATATTATTACAGGTCACATTATATATTATTACAGGTCACATATAATATAGGACTATACTCCCTTCATCTATAATATTATACATCACCTCACATTATATATTATTACAGGTCACATTATATATTATTACAGGTCACATATAATATAGGACTATACCCCCTTCATCTATAATATTATACATCACCTCACATTATATATTATTACAGGTCACATTATATATTATTACAGGTCACATATAATATAGGACTATACTCCCTTCATCTATAATATTATACATCACCTCACATTATATATTATTACAGGTCACATTATATATTATTACAGGTCACATATAATATAGGACTATACCCCCTTCATCTATAATATTATACATCACCTCACATTATATATTATTACAGGTCACATATAATATAGGACTATACCCCCTTCATCTATAATATTATACATCACCTCACATTATATATTATTACAGGTCACATATAATATAGGACTATACCCCCTTCATCTATAATATTATACATCACCTCACATTATATATTATTACAGGTCACATTATATATTATTACAGGTCACATATAATATAGGACTATACCCCCTTCATCTATAATATTATACATCACCTCACATTATATATTATTACAGGTCACATTATATATTATTACAGGTCACATATAATATAGGACTATACCCCCTTCATATATAATATTATACATCACCTCACATTATATATGATTACAGGTCACATTATATATTATTACAGGTCACATTATATATTATTACAGGTCACATATAATATAGGACTATACCCCCTTCATCTATAATATTATACATCACCTCACATTATATATGATTACAGGTCACATTATATATTATTACAGGTCACATATAATATAGGACTATACCCCCTTCATCTATAATATTATACATCACCTCACATTATATATTATTACAGGTCACATTATATATTATTACAGGTCACATTATATATTATTACAGGTCACATATAATATAGGACTATACCCCCTTCATCTATAATATTATACATCACCTCACATTATATATGATTACAGGTCACATTATATATTATTACAGGTCACATATAATATAGGACTATACCCCCTTCATCTATAATATTATACATCACCTCACATTATATATTATTACAGATCACATTATATATTATTACAGGTCACATATAATATAGGACTATACCCCCTTCATCTATAATATTATACATCACCTCACATTATATATGATTACAGGTCACATTATATATTATTACAGGTCACATATAATATAGGACTATACCCCCTTCATCTATAATATTATACATCACCTCACATTATATATTATTACAGGTCACATTATATATTATTACAGGTCACATTATATATTATTACAGGTCACATATAATATAGGACTATACCCCCTTCATCTATAATATTATACATCACCTCACATTATATATTATTACAGGTCACATTATATATTATTACAGGTCACATTATATATTATTACAGGTCACATATAATATAGGACTATACCCCCTTCATCTATAATATTATACATCACCTCACATTATATATTATTACAGGTCACATTATATATTATTACAGGTCACATTATATATTATTACAGGTCACATTATATATTATTACAGGTCACATATAATATAGGACTATACCCCCTTCATCTATAATATTATACATCACCTCACATTATATATTATTACAGGTCACATTATATATTATTACAGGTCACATTATATATTATTACAGGTCACATATAATATAGGACTATACCCCCTTCATCTATAATATTATACATCACCTCACATTATATATTATTACAGGTCACATATAATATAGGACTATACCCCCTTCATTTATAATATTATACATCACCTCACATTATATATTATTACAGGTCACATTATATATTATTACAGGTCACATTATATATTATTACAGGTCACATATAATATAGGACTATACCCCCTTCATCTATAATATTATACATCACCTCACATTATATATTATTACAGGTCACATTATATATTATTACAGGTCACATATAATATAGGACTATACCCCCTTCATCTATAATATTATACATCACCTCACATTATATATTATTACAGGTCACATATAATATAGGACTCATCTATAATATTATACATCACCTCACATTATATATTATTACAGGTCACATTATATATTATTACAGGTCACATATAATATAGGACTATACCCCCTTCATCTATAATATTATATATCACCTCACATTATATATTATTACAGGTCACATTATATATTATTACAGGTCACATTATATATTATTACAGGTCACATATAATATAGGACTATACCCCCTTCATCTATAATATTATATATCACCTCACATTATATATTATTACAGGTCACATTATATATTATTACAGGTCACATTATATATTATTACTGGTCACATATAATATAGGACTATACCCCCTTCATCTATAATATTATATATCACCTCACATTATATATTATTACAGGTCACATTATATATTATTACAGGTCACATTATATATTATTACTGGTCACATATAATATAGGACTATACCCCCTTCATCTATAATATTATACATCACCTCACATTATATATTATTACAGGTCACATTATATATTATTACAGGTCACATATAATATAGGACTATACCCCCTTCATCTATAATATTATACATCACCTCACATTATATATTATTACAGGTCACATTATATATTATTACAGGTCACATTATATATTATTACGGGTCACATTATATATTATTACAGGTCACATTATATATTATTACAGGTCACATATAATATAGGACTATACCCCCTTCATCTATAATATTATACATCACCTCACATTATATATTATTACAGGTCACATTATATATTATTACAGGTCACATTATATATTATTACAGGTCACATTATATATTATTACGGGTCACATTATATATTATTACAGGTCACATTATATATTATTACAGGTCACATATAATATAGGACTATACCCCCTTCATCTATAATATTATACATCACCTCACATTATATATTATTACAGGTCACATTATATATTATTACAGGTCACATTATATATGATTACAGGTCACATTATATATTATTACAGGTCACATATAATATAGGACTATACCCCCTTCATCTATAATATTATACATCACCTCACATTATATATTATTACAGGTCACATTATATATTATTACAGGTCACATATAATATAGGACTATACCCCCTTCATTTATAAGTCACCTCCACAGACCCTGGTGTAATATAAGACAATAGTCTCCATCCTGCGCTGTCAATCACTTGTCAGACTACAATTCCCAGCATGTCCATTGTTAACCCTCTAAAGGAGTACGCCAGGATTATGCCCTATCATAAGTGGTCGGACCCCCACGATCTGTCCTTGTGGATAGACACACCCTCAGCTGAGCGCCTTCACTGCTGGGGGGACACTTCCTTTCTCTTACATCACATGACCCCGCAGAGTAATACGGATCCCCAGACCCTGACTCAGCAGAGGATGCTGGGTGATCTCAGCTCTGAAGTATCTGAGTCTGCACTGATCTTTACTTCCTGTTTCTTATTTTCCCAGGATGGCGCCCACGGGTCACCGGTTTTCATTGGCGGGCGTTTAGCGTCACGTGACTGAATTAGCGATGTCCTCCGCTGTCGTCAGAATGTCCTGGGGGAGGCGGAACTCCGCCCTGAAGACAATCAGAGGGTCCATCAGAATGTACGCTGCGTCCTCGGATCGGATACGTGACATCCTGTTGGACCTGTGTCGGCGCCGTCGCTTTATACTGGGGGACGGGCTGAGTGCGGCCTCCGTTATCGAGGGAGGTCACAGCCTGGGGCCCCTAGGCTCAGAGATGAAGAAGAACATTATAAAGGAGTGGTGGAACATGGTGGTGCTGAGCCGGGAGCAGGTCCTGCCCATCGACACCGCGCTGCACACCGCACCGGAGCCCGGATCGCCAGCGCTGACGCTGTTCAGGATACGTCCAGATCACCGGGACAACGATTCAGTTGTGTCAGATGAGCGGCAGCTGGGCATCCTGCGCCACGACCTACTGCACGGTGAGGACCCCTAGAGGAAAAGTTGACCAGTTGCCCATAGCAACCAATCAGAGTGCTCTGTAAAATGAAAGAAGCGATCTGATTGGTTGCTATGGGAAACTGCACCGCTCTTCCTCTACACAGGTTTTGATAAATCTCCCCCCAAGGTTTTTAAACTGTGGACATCCAGCTGGTGCAAAACTGCAACTCCCAGCATGCCCGGACAGCCAAAGGCTGTCCGGGCATGCTGGGAATTGTAGTTTTGCAACAGCTAGAAGCACACTGGTTGGGAAACACAGGCCTAATGCTGTCTAGGCATGCTGGGAGTTGTAGTTTTGCAACAGTTAGAAACACGCTGGTTTTGAAACACTGGCCTAAGGATGTCTGGGCATGCTGGGAATTGTAGTTTTGCAACAGCTGGAGACACACTGAGTGGGAAACACTGGCCTAAGGCTGTCTAGGCATGCTGGGAGTTGTAGTTTTGCAACAGTTGAAACACGCTGGTTTTGAAACACTGGCCTAAGGATGTCTGGGCATGCTGGGAATTGTAGTTTTGCAACAGCTGGAGACACACTGAGTGGGAAACACTGGCTTAAGGCTGTCTAGGCATGCTGGGAGTTGTAGTTTTGCAACAGTTAGAAGCACACTGGTTGGGAAACACTGGCCTAAGGCTGTCTAGGCATGCTGGGAGTTGTAGTTTTGCAACAGTTAGAAACACACTGGTTGGGAAACACTGGCCTAAGGATGTCCGGGCATGCTGGGAGTTGTAGTTTTGCAACATCTGGATGCACCCTGGTTGGGAATAGCTGCTTTAATCGGACATTAACAGGTGCTGGATTATCAGATTCTCTGGATTATGCAGAAGATTTTTGATATGTTTTTCCTATATTCTGGATTATTGGAGATCTGTTTACCCTCTTGTTAATTACAAATATTCTGTATTATTGGATCTTTTCATCTGTTAATGCAGCAACCACCTAGTAGATAATGAAATCTCCTGCATGCTGGGAGTTGTATTTTTGCACCAGCTGGAGGCCCATAGTTTAGAGACCCCTGTGAAGACCACATGCTCTATCATCTCCAGACTAATACATGTTACCTGTAGTGACACACTGTAACAAACTCTCAGAGACAGTTGTGCTGCTGCTGCTGCTGGACAGTTTGTTACATTGTATCAGTCTTGATGATTCTCTGTTTTCCCCCCCCCCCCCCCGACTGATACATTGTAACAAAACAGAGATTTGTGCTGCTGCTGCTGGACAGTTTGTTACATTGTATCAGTCTTGATGATTCTCTGTTCCCCCCCCCCCCCGACTGATACATTGTAACAAAACAGAGATTTGTGCTGCTGCTGCTGGACAGTTTGTTACATTGTATCAGTCTTGATGATTCTCTTTTCACCTGTACTGTCTGACACACTGTAACAAACTATCAAAACAGAGATTGGTGCTGCTTCGGCTGGATAGTTTGTTACATTGTTTCAGTCGTGATGATTCTCAGTTTTTCAGATTGACACATTTCACCTGTACTGACACACTGTGACAAACTAAAAACAGACAGTTGTGCTGCTGCAACTCGACTAGTTTGTTTCATTGTGTCAGTCTTGGTGATTCTCAGTTTTTCAGTCTGATACATGTTTCCTGCACTGACACACTGTAACAAACTATCAAAGCAGAGGTTTGTGCTGCTGCAGCTGGACAGTTTGTTACATTGTATCAGTCTTGATTATTCACTGTCACCTGCACTGATACATTGTAACAAACTAGAAAGGGAAAGATTTGTGCTGCTGCAGCTGGACAGTTTGTTACATTGTGTCTTGAGGATTTTTGACCTCCAGGCGGATACATGTTGTCTGCACTGATACATTGTCACACATTTTCAGTGTTCAGCCCTCAGCGAATTTCTAGACTGATCCTTTCACAGCTGGAGGGTTTGTTACATTGTATCCACACGGATAATATAATCCCAGCGCCCACCATGTTAGAGGCCATCTTGAAAGTATTTATACACATGGAATCAAGGTAGACAGGGGGCGTTCCAGTGGTCACAGGCAGCCGAAACGCACCCATGTAAATAAATACTGTGCAAAACTACAACTCCCAGCATGCCCGGACAGCCAGCGGCTGTCCGAGCATGCTGGGAGTTTTAGTTTTGCACCATCATGAGCACTGACACACTGTAACACCACAAGCATCACACTGATACATTGTAACAAAGTTAACAGGACAGGAGAGAGATAGGTGGCGCTCCTGTGTTTAACCCTTCAGACGTGGATACTTTTGCATCTTGAGGGTTTGTTACATTGTATCCAGTGCACAGCGTCCATTGTAGACTGATAACGCATGTTACTGCACTGATACACTGTCACGAACTCCTAAGGACAGTAGAGGTTTGTACTGCTGAGGACCATTGTCTCCATTGGATACATTGTAACAAACCCTCAGCTGTTACAGTGTATTCTGCAGGGGTCCGGGGAGCTGAGATGTTTTTAGGGGGAGACTATAGACCACCCTAAATTCTTATATATATTATAGAAATGACCCCCGTTTCCGGTCTGCGTTGCAGGAGCCTTGTCGCACTACGCCGCCTGCCTGGAGCTGGTGAGCGGGAAGCTGCCGTTCGGTATAGCCGAGGTGGGAAAATGCTTCCATACCGTTCCGGTTCTACGAGACGATGGCGCCCCCCTCACACGGTGAGTAACCGCCAAGCACGTGAAGGAGAGTTGCGCATTTCTGTACTGTCATGTGATCTTCTTATTTACGTAACCTGTAAACAACAACCAGCAGGGGGCGCCTTATACTGTGCATTGGGTGGGATGTTTAGTCTCTCTGATGGCTCCTGTTCTTTACAGTTGGGGGCCCCTAGTTGGGCACCACACGGGGGCCCCTGTGTATTCATAGTCATGTGACTTTATACAGGCCCGGAGAGAGGACGGCGGCGTCGCTCTGCTGGTTCAGCTCTGCAAAAATGTCGTCTCAGTGGCGCGACTACTGGCTGCGGCACAGGCTGCTGTGGTGGCGCAGGGTGAGTGGCGGCATCATTGGGGATCCTGGGGGTGGGTTTGACCTCTGACGACCTCTGACCTGTAACCTCTATCAGTTTGCTCAGGTCCCGTCTGGATTCAGCAGCGGTGACCACCAGGACGCAGACGGAGCCAAGACATTTGTTATAAATTACGACTTCCCCTGGGGGAGGGAGGCAGTGGAGACGCTGCGCACCATGGATGACTCCGCCCTTACACAGGTGCATGCTGGGACCGGCGCCAAACTCCACGTACGTATGCATTCATATGTTCTGTGCTGTATATGATTTATCCAGGGAAGATATTGTCAAGTGCTGGATTATCCAATATTCTGGATTACTGGAGATCTGTTCATCGTATAGTCTGGATTATTGGAGATCTGTTTCATCCTATATTCTGGATTATTGGAGATCTGTAGATCGTATATTCTGGATTATTGGAGATCTGTAGATCGTATATTCTGGATTATTGGAGATATGTAGATTGTATATTCTGTATTATTGGAGATCTGTTTCATCCTATATTCTGGATTATTGGAGATCTGTAGATCATATATTCTGGATTATTGGAGATCTGTAGATTGTAAATTCTGGATTATTGGAAATATGTAGATTGTATATTCTGTATTATTGGAGATCTGTTTCATCCTCTATTCTGGATTATTGGAGATCTGTAGATTGTATATTCTGGATTATTGGAGATCTGTAGATTGTATATTCTGGATTATTGGAGATATGAAGATCCTATATTCTGGATTATTGGAGATCTGTAGATCGTATATTCTGGATTATTGGAGATCTGTAGATCGTATATTCTGGATTATTGGAGATCTGTAGATCGTATATTCTGGATTATTGGAGATCTGTAGATTGTATATTCTGGATTATTGGAGATCTGTAGATTGTATATTCTGGATTATTGGAGATCTGTTTCATCCTCTATTCTGGATTATTGGAGATCTGTAGATTGTATATTCTGGATTATTGGAGATCTGTAGATTGTATATTCTGGATTATTGGAGATATGAAGATCCTATATTCTGGATTATTGGAGATCTGTAGATCGTATATTCTGGATTATTGGAGATCTGTAGATCGTATATTCTGGATTATTGGAGATCTGTAGATCGTATATTCTGGATTATTGGAGATCTGTAGATTGTATATTCTGGATTATTGGAGATCTGTTTCATCCTCTATTCTGGATTATTGGAGATATGTAGATTGTAAATTCTGGATTATTGGAAATATGAAGATCCTATATTCTGGATTATTGGAGATCTGTTTCATCCTATATTCTGGATTATTGGAGATTGTTTCATCCTATGATGCTCATGTTGTTGGATTATAAATATTCCGGATTATTGTTGCAGTTATCACTGATGCCGGATTATAGGAATTATTCTGTCTCCTCCTTAGGGTCGGGATGGCAGGCGGTCCCTGGTCCCGCACGTGGTTTGGCTGAACAGTGATCTGGACCGCGGCCTGTTGGCGTACCTCTCCGACGCGCTGCACGTGACCGAGAACCTGTCACCGCGAGGGAAGGAGCACGTCAGGACGGTAAGTTATCAGAGGAGGTGGGTGGTCCAGGGGGTTCGGGGGGGTTCGGGGTCATCTCATCATCCTCTACGTTTCAGGTGTTGAGGATTCACCCCTCTTTGGCCCCTATAAAAGTGGCTGTGGATTTGGGGAAGGGCCCGGCTGTGGACTTGCGGCTGGTACGTACATGGATACATAGAATACTAGAACATTCCTTTAATCCGGCATCAGTGCAGCGGATAATGAAGTATTCTGTATCCCCCTCAGGTGGGTCAGGAGTTGTCATCCGAGCTGCGGAAGAGCGGGATCAGCGTCTGGCCCGGATACCTGGACACTGTGCAGACCCCCATGGAGCAGGTGTTCACCAAGTGAGCGGGGGACATGGGAGGACAAGGGTCTAATGTCCATTAATCCGGGAAATATTCTGGATTATCAGATGTTTATATAGGAGTTCACCGTATATTAGTGGTGTGCCGGATTATTAGATGTTTATATAGGAGTTCACCATATATTAGTGGTGTGCCGGATTATCAGATGTTTATATAGGAGTTCACCGTATATTAGTGGTGTGCCGGATTATCAGATGTTTATATAGGAGTTCACCGTATATTAGTGGTGTGCCGGATTATCAGATGTTTATATAGGAGTTCACCGTATATTAGTGGTGTGCCGGATTATCAGATGTTTATATAGGAGTTCACCGTATATTAGTGGTGTGCCGGATTATCAGATGTTTATATAGGAGTTCTCCGTATATTAGTGGTGTGCCGGATTATCAGATGTTTATATAGGAGTTCACCATATATTAGTGGTGTGCCGGATTATCAGATGTTTATATAGGAGTTCACCGTATATTAGTGGTGTGCCGGATTATCAGATGTTTATATAGGAGTTCACCGTATATTAGTGGTGTGCCGGATTATCAGATGTTTATATAGGAGTTCACCGTATATTAGTGGTGTGCCGGATTATCAGATGTTTATATAGGAGTTCACCATATATTAGTGGTGTGCCGGATTATCAGATGTTTATATAGGAGTTCACCATATATTAGTGGTGTGCCGGATTATCAGGTGTTTATATAGGAGTTCACCGTATATTAGTGGTGTGCCGGATTATCAGATGTTTATATAGGAGTTCACCGTATATTAGTGGTGTGCCGGATTATCAGATGTTTATATAGGAGTTCACCATATATTAGTGGTGTGCCGGATTATCAGATGTTTATATAGGAGTTCACCATATATTAGTGGTGTGCCGGATTATCAGATGTTTATATAGGAGTTCACCATATATTAGTGGTGTGCCGGATTATCAGATGTTTATATAGGAGTTCACCATATATTAGTGGTGTGCCGGATTATCAGATGTTTATATAGGAGTTCACCGTATATTAGTGGTGTGCCGGATTATCAGATGTTTATATAGGAGTTCACCGTATATTAGTGGTGTGCCGGATTATCAGATGTTTATATAGGAGTTCACCATATATTAGTGGTGTGCCGGATTATCAGATGTTTATATAGGAGTTCACCGTATATTAGTGGTGTGCCGGATTATCAGATGTTTATATAGGAGTTCACCGTATATTAGTGGTGTGCCGGATTATCAGATGTTTATATGGGAGTTCACCGTATATTAGTGGTGTGCCGGATTATCAGATGTTTATATAGGAGTTCACCGTATATTAGTGGTGTGCCGGATTATCAGATGTTTATATAGGAGTTCACCGTATATTAGTGGTGTGCCGGATTATCAGATGTTTATATAGGAGTTCACCATATATTAGTGGTGTGCCGGATTATCAGATGTTTATATAGGAGTTCACCATATATTAGTGGTGTGCCGGATTATCAGATGTTTATATAGGAGTTCACCGTATATTAGTGGTGTGCCGGATTATCAGATGTTTATATAGGAGTTCACCATATATTAGTGGTGTGCCGGATTATCAGATGTTTATATAGGAGTTCACCATATATTAGTGGTGTGCCGGATTATCAGATGTTTATATAGGAGTTCACCGTATATTAGTGGTGTGCCGGATTATCAGATGTTTATATAGGAGTTCACCATATATTAGTGGTGTGCCGGATTATCAGATGTTTATATAGGAGTTCACCATATATTAGTGGTGTGCCGGATTATCAGATGTTTATATAGGAGTTCATCGTATATTAGTGGTGTGCCGGATTATCAGATGTTTATATAGGAGTTCACCGTATATTAGTGGTGTGCCGGATTATCAGATGTTTATATAGGAGTTCACCATATATTAGTGGTGTGCCGGATTATCAGATGTTTATATAGGAGTTCACCATATATTAGTGGTGTGCCGGATTATCAGATGTTTATATAGGAGTTCACCGTATATTAGTGGTGTGCCGGATTATCAGATGTTTATATAGGAGTTCACCGTATATTAGTGGTGTGCCGGATTATCAGATGTTTATATAGGAGTTCACCATATATTAGTGGTGTGCCGGATTATCAGATGTTTATATAGGAGTTCACCGTATATTAGTGGTGTGCCGGATTATCAGATGTTTATATAGGAGTTCACCGTATATTAGTGGTGTGCCGGATTATCAGATGTTTATATAGGAGTTCACCATATATTAGTGGTGTGCCGGATTATCAGATGTTTATATAGGAGTTCACCGTATATTAGTGGTGTGCCGGATTATCAGATGTTTATATAGGAGTTCACCGTATATTAGTGGTGTGCCGGATTATCAGATGTTTATATAGGAGTTCACCGTATATTAGTGGTGTGCCGGATTATCAGATGTTTATATAGGAGTTCACCGTATATTAGTGGTGTGCCGGATTATCAGATGTTTATATAGGAGTTCACCATATATTAGTGGTGTGCCGGATTATCAGATGTTTATATAGGAGTTCACCGTATATTAGTGGTGTGCCGGATTATCAGATGTTTATATAGGAGTTCACCGTATATTAGTGGTGTGCCGGATTATCAGATGTTTATATAGGAGTTCACCATATATTAGTGGTGTGCCGGATTATCAGATGTTTATATAGGAGTTCACCGTATATTAGTGGTGTGCCGGATTATCAGATGTTTATATAGGAGTTCACCGTATATTAGTGGTGTGCCGGATTATCAGATGTTTATATAGGAGTTCACCGTATATTAGTGGTGTGCCGGATTATCAGATGTTTATATAGGAGTTCACCGTATATTAGTGGTGTGCCGGATTGTCAGATGTTTATATAGGAGTTCACCGTATATTAGTGGTGTGCCGGATTATCAGATGTTTATATAGGAGTTCACCGTATATTAGTGGTGTGCCGGATTATCAGATGTTTATATAGGAGTTCACCGTATATTAGTGGTGTGCCGGATTATCAGATGTTTATATAGGAGTTCACCATATATTAGTGGTGTGCCGGATTATCAGATGTTTATATAGGAGTTCACCATATATTAGTGGTGTGCCGGATTATCAGATGTTTATATAGGAGTTCACCATATGTTAGTGGTGTGCCGGATTATCAGATGTTTATATAGGAGTTCACCGTATATTAGTGGTGTGCCGGATTATCAGATGTTTATATAGGAGTTCACCATATATTAGTGGTGTGCCGGATTATCAGATGTTTATATAGGAGTTCACCATATATTAGTGGTGTGCCGGATTATCAGATGTTTATATAGGAGTTCTCCGTATATTAGTGGTGTGCCGGATTATCAGATGTTTATATAGGAGTTCACCATATATTAGTGGTGTGCCGGATTATCAGATGTTTATATAGGAGTTCACCGTATATTAGTGGTGTGCCGGATTATCAGATGTTTATATAGGAGTTCTCCGTATATTAGTGGTGTGCCGGATTATCAGATGTTTATATAGGAGTTCACCGTATATTAGTGGTGTGCCGGATTATCAGGTGTTTATATAGGAGTTCACCGTATATTAGTGGTGTGCCGGATTATCAGATGTTTATATAGGAGTTCACCATATATTAGTGGTGTGCCGGATTATCAGATGTTTATATAGGAGTTCACCGTATATTAGTGGTGTGCCGGATTATCAGGTGTTTATATAGGAGTTCACCGTATATTAGTGGTGTGCCGGATTATCAGATGTTTATATAGGAGTTCACCGTATATTAGTGGTGTGCCGGATTATCAGATGTTTATATAGGAGTTCACCATATATTAGTGGTGTGCCGGATTATCAGATGTTTATATAGGAGTTCACCATATATTAGTGGTGTGCCGGATTATCAGATGTTTATATAGGAGTTCATCGTATATTAGTGGTGTGCCGGATTATCAGATGTTTATATAGGAGTTCACCGTATATTAGTGGTGTGCCGGATTATCAGATGTTTATATAGGAGTTCACCATATATTAGTGGTGTGCCGGATTATCAGATGTTTATATAGGAGTTCTCCGTATATTAGTGGTGTGCCGGATTATCAGATGTTTATATAGGAGTTCACCGTATATTAGTGGTGTGCCGGATTATCAGATGTTTATATAGGAGTTCACCATATATTAGTGGTGTGCCGGATTATCAGATGTTTATATAGGAGTTCACCATATATTAGTGGTGTGCCGGATTATCAGATGTTTATATAGGAGTTCTCCGTATATTAGTGGTGTGCCGGATTATCAGATGTTTATATAGGAGTTCACCGTATATTAGTGGTGTGCCGGATTATCAGATGTTTATATAGGAGTTCACCATATATTAGTGGTGTGCCGGATTATCAGATGTTTATATAGGAGTTCACCATATATTAGTGGTGTGCCGGATTATCAGATGTTTATATAGGAGTTCTCCGTATATTAGTGGTGTGCCGGATTATCAGATGTTTATATAGGAGTTCACCGTATATTAGTGGTGTGCCGGATTATCAGATGTTTATATAGGAGTTCACCATATATTAGTGGTGTGCCGGATTATCAGATGTTTATATAGGAGTTCTCCGTATATTAGTGGTGTGCCGGATTATCAGATGTTTATATAGGAGTTCACCGTATATTAGTGGTGTGCCGGATTATCAGATTGCGCTGTACGTGGTCCCCCTGACCTCCCTCCTGTGGTCTTTGTTGCAGATATGATGAGATGGGCGTCCTGTTTACGGTCCTGGTGAGTGACGTCACACTGGAGAGCGGCCTGCTCCACCTGCGCAACCGCGACACCACCATTAAAGAGACGGTACACGTATCTAAGCTGAGAGAGTTCCTGACCCAGTACATGTCTGCCGCCAACTAAATGTGACCAACTCTGGCCTTAGGTCAATGACACCCGATACTGGAAGCACGTGACACCCCGATACTGGGAGGACAATGACACCCCGATACTGGAGGCACGTGACACCCGATACTGGGAGGACAATGACACCCCGATACTGGGAGGATAATAACACCCCGATACTGGGAGGACAATGACACCCCGATACTGGAGGCACGTGACACCCGATACTGGGAGGACAATGACACCCCGATACTGGGAGGATAATAACACCCCGATACTGGGAGGACAATGACACCCCGATACTGGGAGGATAATGACACCCCGATACTGGGAGGATAATGACACCCCGATACTGGAGGCACGAGACACCCGATACTGAGAGGACAATGACACCCCGATACTGGGAGGACAATGACACCCCGATACTGGGAGGATAATGACACCCCGATACTGGAGGCACGAGACACCCGATACTGGGAGGACAATGACACCCCGATACTGGGAGGACAATGACACCCCGATACTGGGAGGATAATGACACCCCGATACTGGGAGGACAATGACACCCCGATACTGGGAGGATAATGACACCCCGATACTGGGAGGACAATGACACCCCGATACTGGAGGCACGAGACACCCGATACTGAGAGGACAATGACACCCCGATACTGGGAGGACAATGACACACCGATACTGGGAGGACAATGACACCCCGATACTGGGAGGACAATGACACCCCGATACTGGGAGGATAATAACACCCCGATACTGGGAGGACAATGACACCCCGATACTGGGAGGATAATAACACCCCGATACTGGGAGGACAATGACACCCCGATACTGGGAGGATAATAACACCCCGATACTGGGAGGACTGACACCCCGATACTGGAGGCACGAGACACCCGATACTGAGAGGACAATGACACCCCGATACTGGGAGGACAATGACACCCCGATACTGGAGGCACGTGACACCCGATACTGAGAGGACAATGACACCCCGATACTGGGAGGACAATGACACCCCGATACTGGAGGCACGTGACACCCGATACTGGGAGGACAATGACACCCCGATACTGGGAGGACAATGACACCCCGATACTGGAGGCACGTGACACCCGATACTGAGAGGATAATGACACCCCGATACTGGAGGCACGTGACACCCGATACTGGGAGGACAATGACACCCCGATACTGGGAGGATAATGACACCCCGATACTGGGAGGATAATGACACCCCGATACTGGAGGCACGTGACACCCGATACTGGGAGGACAATGACACCCCGATACTGGAGGCACGTGACACCCGATACTGAGAGGACAATGACACCCCGATACTGGGAGGACAATGACACCCCGATACTGGGAGGATAATTTCACCCCGATACTGGAGGCACGTGACACCCGATACTGGGAGGACAATGACACCGATACTGGGAGGACAATGACACCGATACTGGGAGGACAATGACACCCCGATACTGGAAGCACGTGACACCCCGATACTGGGAGGACAATGACACCCCGTTACTGGGAGGACAATGACACAGATACTGGGAGGATAATGACACCCCGATACTTGGAGGACAATGACACCCCGATACTGGGAGGACAATGACACCGATACTGGGAGGATAATGACACCCCGATACTGGGAGGACAATGACACCCCGATACTGGGAGGACAATGACACCCCGATACTGGGAGGACAATGACACCGATACTGGGAGGACAATGACACCGATACTGGGAGGACAATGACACCCCGATACTTGGAGGACAATGACACCCCGATACTGGGAGGACAGTGACACCGATACTGGGAGGATAATGACACCCCGATACTGGGAGGACAATGACACCGATACTGGGAGGATAATGACACCCCGATACTGGGAGGACAATGACACCCCGATACTGGGAGGACAATGACACCCCGATACTGGGAGGACAATGACACCGATACTGGGAGGACAATGACACCGATACTGGGAGGACAATGACACCCCGATACTGGGAGGACAATGACACCCCGATACTGGGAGGACAATGACACCCCGATACTGGGAGGACAATGACACCTCGAAACTGGGAGGACAATGACACCCCGATACTGGGAGGACAATGACACCCCGAAACTGGAGGCACGTGACACCCCGATACTGGGAGGACAATGACACCCCGATACTGGGAGGACAATGACACCCCGAAACTGGAGGCACGTGACACCCCGATACTGGGAGGACAATGACACCCCGATACTGGGAGGACAATGACACCCCGATACTGGGAGGATAATGACACCCCATTACTGGGAGGACAATGACACCCCAATACTGGGAGGACAATGACACCCCGATACTAGGGGACATGACACCCCGATACTGGGAGGACAATGACCCACCAATACTGGGAGGATAATGACACTCTGATACTGGAGGTACGTGACACCCTGATACTGGTTGGACAATGACACCCCGATACTGGGAGGATAATGACACCCCGATACTGGGAGGACAATGACACCCTGATTCTGGGAGGACAGTGACACCCCGGTACTGGGAGCACAAAGACACCCCGGTACTGGGAGCACAATGACACCCCGATACTGGGAGCACAATGACACCCCGATACTGGGAGCACAATGACACCCCGATTCTGGGGGGACATGACACCCCGATGCTGGGAGGATAATGACACCCCGATACTGGGAGAATAATGACAACCCGATACTTGGAGGATAATGACACCCTGATACTTGGAGGATAATGACACCCTGATACTTGGAGGATAATGACACCCTGATACTTGGAGGATAATGACACCCCGATACTGGAGGCACATGACACCCTGATACTGGGATGACAATGACACCCCGATACTGGGGGGACATGATACCCCAATACTTGGAGGACAACTACACCCCGATATGTGGGGGGCCAATGGATCCCAGATACTGGAGGAGCTAAGGTTGGGCAATTATGGCCTCAAATTAAAATCTTTGCCAAATGTACACACCTGGACTTCCTTTCCCTTACTTCTGTGGCCGATCGCAGCACATACTCTCTATGTCAGCACTGTGCTGGGCTGATGATTTACAAAGTACATTGCTATGGCTGCCATGTGGGGGGAGAAGAGGTCACTCATGCACTGGGTTTGCAAAACAGCAGCACCACAGAGAAAGGGTTATACTTAGCACTGAACTGCTGCTGAGAAGCTAAGGGCAGTTTTGTGGATATACAGCAGTAGACACACTGGTACTTACACAAGGGACAGCTGCACAGAGGCTTATGGCCGGTGAGAGATAATAGAGAAGCCTTGATTTACCTTTCTGGTACACTGTGAATCATCTTCATCAGGCAGACTGGCTCAGTTTGCAGGTACAGGACTCAGTCTTCTTCACCTGCACATAGCACATGCTAAGCCCCGCCCCCACTTCCCCTTACAGTGAACAGCAGATTACAGGAAAGGGTGACACCTAGTGGCCAAGACTATAGAGCAGTTTTTTCAATGAAGATATTTATAGCTGTGTTTGGAATCGGCCGATCACACGGAGGGAAGTTGTTTTAAATGAACATTTCAGGGCGATTTGCGATATTAACCTTTTATTTATTCATTATTTTTGCGCTAAAAGTAGATAAAATACAAGTAAATACAAGAACCTAGCACAAGGAAAGCTGTTCATTAACCTCTTCCTGACCATTGACATGCTGTTTATCATGGGGAAGAGAGTAGGGCGCGGGTTGAGGATACATGCAGCCGACACTCACCAGTATGGTCACTCCGATGTTTTTTAACTGTTTAAATGCGGCGATCAGTAGTTTGGCGCGGTTGTCAGGGCATCCCTGACTGATTAGCTGATCCGGCCGCCAATGAATGTGACACCACACGGCCACGCCCCTTGTGACGTCACACCACGCCCCCTCCATTCATGTCTATGGGAGGGGGGTGTCGGCAGACACGCCCCCCCCATAGACATGAACGGAGGGGGCATGGCCGTGATGTCACAACCACTACTACAGGAACGCTGTGTTTTTGGGACCCCCGCCGTGAGACATCGCATCAGAGCAGCGGAGTACCCCTTTAATGAAAACATTTTTAACAAAAAGTTATAATTTTAGTCCTAAAGTAGCAAAAGTAATAAAATAAAACAAAATCTTTATAAATTGGTAACATTGCGATCGTACGGACCGACAGGATAAAGATACCGAAAAGTTCACTGCGCAGAAACGGAGGCCCGCAAAACGTACAAAATGGCGTTTGGTTGTTTTTTCTGTTTTGTTTTTGGATCCGTTTTGCCCCAAAAATATATATATATATTTTTTTTCTGTTTTTCCATAATTTTTATGATTATAATTCTTCTTATTATTTTTTGCTCTTGTAGTTCTCCAGGGTTTCTGGGGTCACAGAGCGTCCTTCGTTACAATGTAGCAGCCTCAGATTACGGCTTCTGGCGCGTCCTGATGAGGTGTCATGGCCGCCCGACGACTCTGTAATAAAAGTGGTCACATGGTATTGGCAGCACTGCCCACTAATAACCGTAGATTATAAGGACACAAAGCGCCAAACCCCCTGCGGAGACGAGGTGTAATTCAGCAGCCACCACTAGGGGGAGCTCACAGCATACAGTGTATGAGGCCCTAGGCACAAACCTTCTACTGGATCCATTCATCATGGCAGTTTCCCAACCAGGGTGCCTCCAGCTGTTGCAAAACTACAACTCATGCCCAGACAGCCATCAATAGGTCTAGGTGTAGGGGAGGAGTCAAGTCTAAGCGTGGGTGGAGCTTACTGGACCCACTTATATATAGGCTCAGTTTTGCCGTCCCACCTCAATCAGGGTTTCCTAACCAGTGCGCCTCCAGCTGTTGTAAAACTACAACTCCCAGCATGCCCGGACAGCCATCAATAGGTCTAGGTGTAGGGGAGGAGTCAAGTCTAAGCGTGGGTGGAGCTTACTGGACCCACTTATACATAGGCTCAGTTTTCCAGTCCCACCTGAGTCAGGACTTCCCAACCAGTGTGCCTCCAGCTGTTTCAAAACTACAACTCCCAGCATGCCCGAACAGCCGAAGGCTACACCGTATTATGGTATTACGGGAAACCCCGCAATTTTAGGATGGAAATGACAACTTTCAGCTTCCTACGACACAATCCTGACCTAAAATTTCTCACAGCTGAGGGTTTGTTGCAGTGTATCCAGTCTCTAGACAAATCTGTGACCTCAATACAGCAGCAGTAAAAGTCTCTCCTGTCCTCTTCTGTTACAGTGTTTCAGTGAAGTGTAACACGCATCAGTCTGGAGTCAACAGAGGACGTCCTGAACTGATACAATGTAACAAACCCTCAGCTTTCAGAGTAGTCTTGGAGATCCCCTATGGGTTAACACATAACAGCAATGGTAATAATTTGTCACAACGTATCAGTGCAGGTAAAATGTAGTTAGTCAGCAGTGGTCTGTAAAGTGTAAACCTACAGCTGTTGCAAAACTACAACTCCCAGCATGCCCGGACAGCGAACGGCTGTCCGGGCATGCTGGGAGTTGTAGTTTTGCAACAGCTGGAGGCACACTGGTTGGGAAACACTGGTCTAAGGATGTCCGGGCATGCTGGGAGTTGTAGTTTTGCAACAGCTGGAGGAACACTGGTTGGGAAACACTGGTCTAAGAATGTCCGGGCATCCTGGGAGTTGTAGTTCTGCAACAGCTGGAGGCACACTGGTTTGGAAGTACTGACCTAAGGATGTCTGGGCATGCTGGGAGTTATAGTTTTGCAACAGCTGGATGAACACTGGTTGGGAAACACTGGTCTAAGGATGTCCGGGCATGCTGGGAGTTATAGTTTTGCAACAGCTGTAGGCACACTGGTTGGGAAACACAGGCCTAAGGATGTCTGGGCATGCTGGGAGTTGTAGTTTTGCAACAGCTGGTGGAACACTGGTTGGGAAACACTGGTTTAAGGATGTCCGGGCATGCTGGGAGTTGTAGTTTTGCAACAGCTGGAGGCACACTGAGTGGGAAACACAGGCCTAAGGATATCTGGGCATGCTGGGAGTTGTAGTTTTGCAACAGCTGGAGGTGAACACTTTGCAGACCCCTGTTCTAGACGAATACATTGTAACTATATAAATTCGGGGGCCTTGCCCGTACCTCAGTGTTTTGAGACCTCCATATAGTCCACCGACTCTTCAGTCTTCAATATCACTGAAATATAAAAATCATTGTTATTAATTAATGTTAGTTAATTAATGTTAATTTTAAGTGTCTGACAACAGGGAACAATAGGCTGCATTCAGGAAGATAAACTGCGCTGTGTGTACTGTCCTGTAATATGAAGAAGCCACTTACCTCCAGATGATCTTCTCAGCACCACCGTGCAGTATTCCACATCCTCATCCGCACCGCCACCTAAATACAGGGAAGGTACGTACAGGTAGGTAGTATCAGAATACACTGCAACACTCAGGGGCGCCATCTACTCACCTCTGCTCCTGCCCACTGCTGCCACCGCACAGTACTGATCCTGAGGACAACGAGCCCCACCTGAGGAGAACCATAAAATATACTATACTTGTATCTGTTTGTGAACAGTGTCTTCTGATCCTGATCAGTTTGCCTGTTTCTATTCTGCCCTGTTAGTATTTGTATCCTGTCTGGTATATCTGGTTGTCTAGTAGTTTTCCGTTTCTGTTTCTGCCCTGTTAGTATTTGTATCCTGTCTGGTATATCTGGTTGTCTAGTAGTTTTCCGTTTCTATTCTGCCCTGTTAGTATTTGTATCCTGTCTGGTATATCTGGTTGTCTAGTAGGTTTCTGTTTCTGTTTCTGCCCTGTTAGTATTTGTATCCTGTCTGGTATATCTGGTTGTCTAGTAGTTTTCCGTTTCTGTTTCTGCCCTGTTAGTATTTGTATCCTGTCTGGTATATCTGGTTGTCTAGTAGGTTTCTGTTTCTGTTTCTGCCCTGTTAGTATTTGTATCCTGTCTGGTATATCTGGTTGTCTAGTAGGTTTCTGTTTCTGTTTCTGCCCTGTTAGTATTTGTATCCTGTCTGGTATATCTGGTTGTCTAGTAGGTTTCCGTTTCTGTTTCTGCCCTGTTAGTATTTGTATCCTGTCTGGTATATCTGGTTGTCTAGTAGGTTTCCGTTTCTGTTTCTGCCCTGTTAGTATTTGTATCCTGTCTGGTATATCTGGTTGTCTAGTAGTTTTCCGTTTCTATTCTGCCCTGTTAGTATTTGTATCCTGTCTGGTATATCTGGTTGTCTAGTAGTTTTCCGTTTCTGTTTCTGCCCTGTTAGTATTTGTATCCTGTCTGGTATATCTGGTTGTCTAGTAGTTTTCCGTTTCTGTTTCTGCCCTGTTAGTATTTGTATCCTGTCTGGTATATCTGGTTGTCTAGTAGTTTTCCGTTTCTATTCTGCCCTGTTAGTATTTGTATCCTGTCTGGTATATCTGGTTGTCTAGTAGTTTTCCGTTTCTGTTTCTGCCCTGTTAGTATTTGTATCCTGTCTGGTATATCTGGTTGTCTAGTAGTTTTCCGTTTCTATTCTGCCCTGTTAGTATTTGTATCCTGTCTGGTATATCTGGTTGTCTAGTAGTTTTCCGTTTCTGTTTCTGCCCTGTTAGTATTTGTATCCTGTCTGGTATATCTGGTTGTCTAGTAGTTTTCTGTTTCTGTTTCTGCCCTGTTAGTATTTGTATCCTGTCTGGTATATCTGGTTGTCTAGTAGGTTTCCGTTTCTGTTTCTGCCCTGTTAGTATTTGTATCCTGTCTGGTATATCTGGTTGTCTAGTAGGTTTCCGTTTCTGTTTCTATGTCCCTCATTTACTATTGCAAACCCAACATGTTTTGTAGAGTTCAGCGCCAGATTTTGCACCAGAATTTTCACAAAAACCCAACATATTTACTAAGGTTTCCACAGAAAATGTGGTGGATTTGAGCCGAGGAAAACCTGACAGATCAGAGCAGGTGAAAAAAAAAGGCAAAGTGTAGGGAAAGTGGAAAATGTAGGGAAACCTTAGTAAATACGGTGGGAAAAAAATTGTAGGGAATTAAAACCCACAAAGAAACCTACACAACACTCTTAGTAAATAAGGGCTTATGTTTATCATTTTGTTTTTACGTCACTGCATTTAGCGCAGGCAGGGACCGGCTCCAAGTTGTAGATCCATCGCTTAGGATGGATGGGCAAGTAGGCAGGGAGAGTGTTTTTAGGGTCAGTTTAGGGCTCTCTCCATGTCCCCCATTCGGTCACGATACATGTGCTGCTCTGGACAGTTTCTAAAATGGACAGAGGTGTCAGCAGAGAGCACTGTGGTCATGACAGAAAAGAAATCCAAAAAGAAAAGAATATCCTGTAGTATAGAGCAGCTGATAAGTACTGGAAGGATTAAGATTTTTTAATAGAAGTAATTTACAAAAAAAAAAAAAAAAAAAAAACATTTTAATAGAAGTAATTTACTAAAAAAAAAGTTTTTCCACGGGAATACCCCTTTTAATTCTTTTCTGATATGATGTGGCCAAATATCAGCAATACTGGTTTTTGATTTTTTTTTTTTTTACGCCTTTCGCCGTACAGAAACATCATATTTTAAGAGATTGGACATCTACGCACGCGGCGATACCAGATATGTAGTGTTTTTTTATTTTTATAAAATTTTTTTATTGTGGAAAACATATTTTTTTTTATTGGGGGGAGGGGGCTTTTACATATTTATTTAACATTTTTAAGCCACCCATACAGGAATATTAATAACAATCATTAGATGGCTTTATACTGTTCAGTGTCATGTAAGATCATAGTACCGATCAGTGCTGGCTCTACAGGATGCATAAGAAGCTTGGCGATCCTGCACGCCGTAGGGAGGTAAGAGACCTCCGGCGGCCATTAGCACTTAATGGATTAACAGCGGGGGGTCTGTTTAGCCCACTGGTTTCACTATAGATTCCTTTATAGGCATTGATCATGACATCTAAGGAGTTAAAAGAGATATATCATGCCAAAAACTGCCAAAGGATAGGGGATAAGTTTTAGATAGCAGGGATCCGACCGCTGTGACTCCACACGTTCTCCTGAACGGGACCCAGGCTCTCCCCAGAAAGGAGGCGTGTCGACCCCCGCACGAAGTGGTGGTCGACACGCTATCTCTCATAGACATACATGTAGAGAACCTGTCTGCTGCCACTTCCTGCAGGGGTCAACACGATCCATTCTTGGGGAGAGCCGGGGTCAGGAGAAGGTGGGAGAGTCCCAGCGGTCGGACCCCCGCTATCTAAAACGGGACCCTATGCAGATCAAAAACGTATTCCCTATCCTTTGAATACGGGTACATTTTTGCAGCGGGGGCCTCACTGATAGTGGCGGACATCAGCGATGTAGAGCTCCTGCACTCGTTACATAGCTGTGCATGAAGTTACTCGCTGTAGCCTCTTACATTTATGACGCTTGTCGTTAAAGGGGCACTCTGCCCCTAAACATCTTATCCCCTATCCAAAGGTTAGGGGATAAGATGTCCGATCGTTGAGGTCCAGCTGCTGTGGTCCCCCGCGATCTCTGGCATGACACCCCAGTCATCCGATGCATGGAGCAAACTCAGCTCCGTGCCGGATGACTGTAGACCGCAGCCATCACACCCCTCCATTCATGTCTATGGGAGGAGGCATGACGAATATGTACCTGTCACGTAGTCATGAATGGAGGGGGCAAAGCATGATGTCACAAACCAGGCTTCTGTGTTCAGAACGCCGCCGCATCGGCCCAGTGATCGCCCCTCGCGATCAGGCATCTAGATGTCTAGGGACGGAGTACTCCTTTAAGGGATTAAACTAGTGAGGACACACAACTGAATAATTTTCAGCTGAGCGAGACAGAAGAGGAAAGAGACAGTACATGAGTGTAAGAACCATGGATGTGCACTTACCTCTCTTGAGTCTGTAAAGCATCACATATACAATGATCAGCACCAGGATCAGGACGAGGACAGGGATCAGCCATGACAGATATCTATGTTGGTTCCTCTGCTCTAGAAAGTGAACGTCATAGAATAACATGGGGATTATTCACATTTTATTATGTGTACTATGGTCCCTCTCCCCTGTTAGTGCCTCCGAAAATGGTGCAGTGATTCGGAATCTCTAGAAATGTGTAATGGTCATTGATGGAATCTATATATCCGGCAAACGTTACCTACCCATAAGGGCAACTCACGTGCCAAATTAGGTTCCGATCGGACACAATATCGTCTTCGTGTTTAACATGGGGAATGTGCCTTGAATTGTGCTGAAAATCATTCCTGACCCTACTGTCGAATTTGGCCAAGGCCTGTTTAAATATGACAATTCATGGGTCTTTATTCTTTTTCGGACACTAGTTTTTCAATGGAACCCCCTTGGACAGTGGTCTCAAACTGTGGCCCTCCGGGTGGTGCAAAACTTCAATTCCCAGCATGCACGTTGGCTGTCCGGGCATGCTGGGACTTGAAGTTTTGCACCACCTGGAGGGCCACAGTTTGAGATCACTGCTCTTTGGTTTCTGCATCTTCTATGGCAAATGCATGGCTGTCCATGTTCTCAACGCATTGCTTATGGCTGATCACATGTTCTATGGAGAATGTCTGGTTGGTCACATCTTCTATGGAGATCTTATGGTTGTTATCATCCTCGATGGAGATCTTATGGTTGTCTACATCCTCTATGGAGATCTTATGGTTGTCTACATCCTCTATGGAGATCTTATGGTTGTCTACATCCTCTATGAGGAGCTTATGGTTGTCTACATCCTCTATGGAGATCTTATGGTTGTCTACATCCTCTATGAGGAGCTTATGGTTGTCTACATCCTCTATGGAGATCTTATGGCTGATCACATGTTCTATGGAGAATGTCTGGTTGGTCACATCCTCTGTGGAGATCTTATGGTTGTCTACATCCTCTATGGAGATCTTATGGTTGTCTACATCCTCTATGGAGATCTTATGGTTGTCTACATCCTCTATGGAGATCTTATGGTTGTCTACATCCTCGATGGAGATCTTATGGTTGTCTACATCCTCTATGGAGATCTTATGGTTGTCTACATCCTCTATGGAGATCTTATGGTTGTCTACATCCTCTATGGAGATCTTATGGTTGTCTACATCCTCTATGGAGATCTTATGGTTGTCTACATCCTCTATGGAGATCTTATGGTTGTCTACATCCTCTATGGAGATCTTATGGTTGTCTACATCCTCTATGGAGATCTTATGGTTGTCTACATCCTCTATGGAGATCTTATGGTTGTCTACATCCTCTATGGAGATCTTATGGTTGTCTACATCCTCTGTGGAGATCTTATGGTTGTCTACATCCTCTATGGAGATCTTATGGTTGTCTACATCCTCTATGAGGAGCTTATGGTTGTCAACATCCTCTATGGAGAGCTTATGGTTGTCTACATCCTCTATGAGGAGCTTATGGTTGTCAACATCCTCTATGGAGATCTTATGGTTGTCTACATCCTCTATGGAGATCTTATGGTTGTCTACATCCTCTATGAGGAGCTTATGGTTGTCTACATCCTCTATGAGGAGCTTATGGTTGTCTACATCCTCTATGGAGATCTTATGGTTGTCTACATCCTCTATGGAGATCTTATGGTTGTCTACATCCTCTATGGAGATCTTATGGTTGTCTACATCCTCGATGGAGATCTTATGGTTGTCAACATCCTCTATGGAGAGCTTATGGTTGTCTACATCCTCTATGAGAAGCTTATGGTTGTCTACATCCTCTATGAGGAGCTTATGGTTGTCTACATCCTCTATGGAGATCTTATGGTTGTCTACATCTTCTATGGAGATCTTATGGTTGTCTACATCCTCTATGGAGATCTAATGGTTGTCTACATCCTCTATGGAGATCTTATAGTTGTCTACATCCTCTATGAGGAGCTTATGGTTGTCTACATCCTCTATGAGGAGCTTATGGTAGTCTACATCCTCTATGGAGATCTTATGGTTGTCTACATCCTCTATGGATATCTTATGGTTGTCTACATCCTTTATATAGAGGAGATAGAGTGGCTGTAGGAGACTTCCAGTGATCTCAACGGCACCCGACTATAATAATACCATGGGCTCCTGATCCCCAGAATGTATTATACTTCTGCTCCTCTTATAGTAATGCTGCTACACTGTAATAAGCTGACAAGTCCATGATTAATGTCCCTGACTTTGCCCCATAGTATCTGAAGATATTGTTAATTTGCTCCTCACCTTTAAGTGTAAATATGAACCCTGGACTGTAGGTGGCGGTAGTCACTTTGGGATCTGCTTTACATTTATATGGTCCAAGGCTCCTGTGATCATATATGGTGACATTAAAGGCAGCCCCGCTCCCCCTTGATGCCGTCGTCCTACTGATAGACGTCATATTGAGGAGTAAGATATAAGTGATGGAGAGAGAAACGTTCCTGGAGATGCAGAGAATGGTCTCCGTGTGTCCGATCATAGTCCTGAGGGAACCTGGTACAAGATCTGGCGGTGGTAATCCTGAGAGACAGAGGTAAGTTACTGTAAAGATATCATGGCAGTAATATACAGTGGGGCAAAAAAGTATTTAGTCAGCCACTAATTGTGCAAGTTCTCCCACTTAAAAAGATGAGAGGCTGTAATTTTCATCATAGGTTATAACCTCAACTATGAGAGACATGATAAGAAAAAAATCCATAAAATCACATTGTCTGATTATTAATGAATTTATTTGTAAATTATGGTGGAAAATAAGTATTTAGTCACCTACAAACAAGTAAGATTTCTGTCTCTCACAGACATGTAACTTCTGTAAGAGTCTTCTCTGTTCTCCACTCGTTACCTGTATTAATGGCTCCTTTTTGAACCTGTTATCAGTATAAAAGACACCTGTCCACAACCTTAAAAAACTCACACTCCAAACTATGGCCAAGACGAAAGAGCTGTCGAAGGACACCAGAAACAAAATTGTAGACCTGCACCAGGCTGGAAAGACTGAATCTGCAATAGGAAAGCAACTTGGTGTGAAGAAATAGACTGTGGGAGCAATTTTTAGAAAATGGAAGACATACAAGACCACTAATAATCTCCCTCGATCTGGGGCGCCACGCAAGATCTCACCCCGTGATGTCAAAATGATCACAAGGACGGTGAGCAAAAATCCCAGACCTAGTGAATGACCTGCAGAGACCTGGGACCAAAGTAACTAACAAAGGTTACCATCAGTAACACACTACACCACCAGGGAGAGCCAGACGTGTCCCCCTGCTTAAGCCAGTACATGTCCGGGCCCGTCTGAAGTTTGCTAGAGAGCATTTGGATGATCCAAAAGAGTATTGGGAGAATGTTATATGGTCAGATGAAACCAAAGTAGAATTTTTGGGAAAAAACTCAACTCGTCATGTTTGGAGAAGAAAGAATGCTGAGTTGCATCCAAAGAAGACCATACCTACTGTGAAGCATGGGGGTGGAAACATGCTTTGGGGCTGTTTTGCTGCAAAGGGACCAGGACGACTGATTCGTGCAAAGGAAAGAATGAATGGGGCCATGTATCGTGAGATTTTGTGTGAAAACCTCCTTCCATCAGCAAGGGCATTGAAGATGTTTCATCTGGGTCTTTCAGCATGACAATGATCCCAAACACATTGCCTGGGTGACAAAGCAGTGGCTTCATAAGAAACATTTCAAGGTCCTGGAGTGGACTAGCCAGTCTTCAGATCTCAACCCCATAGAAAACCTTTGGAGGGAGTTTAAAGTCTGTGTTGCCCAGCGACAGCCCAAAAACATCACTGCTCTAGAGGAAATCTGCATGGAGGAATGGGCCAAAATACTAGCAACAGTGTGTGAAAACCCTGTGAAGACTTACAGAAAACGTTTGACCTCTGTCATTGCGAACAAAGGGGATATAACAAAGTATTGAGATTAACTTTTCTTATTGACTAAATACTTATTTTCCACCATAATTTGCAAAAAAAATTCTTTAAAAATCAGACAATGGGATTTTATGGATTTTTTCCTCATTCTGTCTCATAGTTGAGGTTATAACCTATGATGAAAATTACAGCCTCTCATCTTTTTAAGTGGGAGAACAATTGGTAGTTATATTCTTCTATATAGGGGCAGTATTATAGTAGTTATATTCTTGTACATAGGAGCAGTATTATAGTAGTTATATTCTTGTATATAGGAGCAGTATTATAGTAGTTATATTCTTGTACATAGGAGCAGTATTATAGTAGTTATATTCTTGTATATAGGAGCAGTATTATAGTAGTTATATTCTTGTATATATGAGGCATTATTATAGTAGTTATATTCTTGTATATAGGAGCAGTATTATAGTAGTTATATTCTTGTACATAGGAGCAGTATTATAGTAGTTATATTCTTGTATATAGGGGCAGTATTATAGTAGTTATATTCTTGTATATAGGAGGCAATTTTTATTGTGAAAACAAACAAAATTACAATTAACATAAATTCTTACAATGCAAAACAAAAATAACAAGCATTGTACACACAATGACTACTCAACTAGAGTATGCACAGAGTAATATTAAACTTAGAAAGTCCACATTTGCTGGAAAAGGAAAAACACAAAAAATTTTATAAAATAACATGACATCATCTGTGTTAAACCAAAGAGACATTCCTCCATAATTTCCCATTATTTTGGTTTCTCCTCATTTCTAATGATTTTACCCACTGGAGCTCGGACATTATCTGTCTTACTGCTGTGTTGTGATGGAATGGCTCATTGTGTATGGACACTCTAGTTCTCATGTGCCAATGGTAATATTTAATGATTGTTATAATTATGTACATTGTCCCCCTGTCTACAGTCCTGTTACTGGATGGCACAGCATATATGATGTCAGGATACGTCAGGTTCTGCAGTAATGGGATGTTCAGCTTACTGGACACTTCTTCCCATATCCTCCTCCCGGCCCTGCAGTCAGATATGAAATGCTCCATGGTCTCCTCCTGCTGACAACCCAGAGGACAGTTCCTATCTGAGACACTTAGATATCTCAGGTTACCCCTGACAAAGAGCCTCCCATGGAGCGACAGCCAAGCTATGTCAAAGAATTTTGCGGGGAGTCGTTTCCCATTGAGGAACTTAAGACTTTCTTGTAAAGTGCTGGTCACACAGTCCCTCAAGGCAAGTGGAGAGCAGAAGAAAGCCCTACAAACCCTTACGTATAGATCCTTCCTTGGCTCACTCTCTATATAGGACTTCTCAATGCGCCATCTCTTCAGACATCTGAGCCCGTATTCCAGGTACGGGGGGAGGTAGTCACGCGTCCATCTCCCCCTCTTGAGACTGCCGCCTCGCACCCAAGACTCTGCAAAAGGCAATATCCAGTCCCTGATACTATTCGCCCACAGGGAGCTGTTGTTTGAGTCCATGCAACCAAAATTAACTTTTAGAAACATGGAGTCAAAGAACACCCTTGGATTCAGCATATCCAACCCACCCTCTCTCCTCTGTAGGTAGGTGACCCCTCTTTTTATCAGGTTCAACCTGTTCCCCCAGAACATTTGGAAGAACAGGCTAAAGAGCCGAGCAGAGAAAGATTCTGGCAAAGGAAAAACAACAGAGACATACAAGAAGATGGGGACCAGGTAAGTCTTCAACATTTTAACCCTTTCTCTATAGGTCAGCCTCCAGTTCTTCCATCGCTGAACCTTTGCATTTCCGGCTTCCAACTTCTCTTCCCAATTTAGTTTGGCGTTATCGTCCCTCCCGAATTTGACCCCTAGGATTTTAATATAGGAGGAGGCTCTCACAAATTGGGGCAGATCAAAGTCTGGATCAGAATCAGATATCCAGAGAGCTTGACTCTTCTCAAGGTTGACCAGAGACCCTGAGGCCTCCGAGTAACTTCTGATGGCCGCAGACAACATCTCCACCTCACGAGGCTCAGATATCACTACAGTCACATCATCCGCATAGGCAACAACACTCAGGGGCAGGCAGTGGGGGACCGGCACCCCCTGAAAACTACACTCCTGCAGTGACCTCAGAAACGGATCTAAGGCAAATACATACAGCAGCGGGCTCAGTGGGCAACCTTGTCTCACCCCCGCCTCAACCCTGAAGGTGTCACCTTGCCAACCATTGATCAGAGGAAAGCTCTCGGCCTCACAATACAAAGTCTTCAGCCAATCAATGAATTGTCCCGGAATACCGTACTTTGACAAAGTGGCCCATAGATACTCATGATCTACTCTGTCAAAGGCTTTAGCCTGGTCAAGACTCACAACATATCTCCCACACCTCAGGACTTTACATCTCTCAAACATCTCCCTTATGGAGATCACTGCCCCAGAGATGTTCCGCCCTTTTACTGTGCCATACTGACAGCCTGCCAACAGTGCCGGGGACAGACAAACTAACCTAGAAAACAGGATTTTTGCCAGAATCTTCCTGTCGACATTCAAGAGGGCAATCGGCCTCCAGTTCTTGATGTCACTCGGCTCTTTACCTTTAGACAGCAGAATCAGCGAGGACACTCTCATGGATGGAGGCATCAGGTGACTTTCTAGACAATTTGTGTAAACATCCACGAGAATTGGGGCCAAGAGGTCTCTGAATGTCTTATAGAATTCTGCTGTTATCCCATCTGGACCTGGTGCCTTCTTCAGATGTAACTTATCAATGGCCTCTTTGACCTCCGCCACCGTCAATTCCGCTGTCAAAGGAGAAAAGTCCAAATCATTAGTATCAGGGAGCGGAGTTGTCTCCAAGAATTGGGTCATCTTGTCTCTATCCAAAACCTTCCTCTGAAACAAGTCAGCATAGTACGATCTCACCACCCCCAGGATACCCTCCCGAGATTCCTGCAAAACACCCTGGGAGTCAGTGAGACCGGTGACAGATTTATTTGCCACCCGCTCCCGGCAATTCTCAAAGGGATCCGGAGACCCTAAGGACCCATAATCCCGTTCAAGAACCAGGGAGGTATACCTGCTGTACTGATACTGCCTTATCTCAGATTTCAGCCGGTCTATCCTTTGTTGGTCCCCACCCGCCGAATATAGTGACTCCAATTCTTTCCGCAGCTTGAGATACTGGCCATACTTACTCTTCCCCTTTATAACTGACAGTCTCTTTAAGAGGGTTCTGATCTCATCCTTGACATCCTCCCACCAGGCGGCCATATCATCATAGAAGTCCACCCGCTCTAGCTGACCCTGTATAAGAGAGTGAACCTGTCTCTGCACAGAAGGATCCTCTAATAGGCTGGAATTCAGTCTCCACAACCCTCTACCTGTCTCAGGACACTGTGTGACACCCAGACAGAAATATAAGGCCAGATGGTCAGAATAAGGGACGATCTTCTCATCTTTCTCACCAATCGTCTCTGTGGGACTAACCAGAGCCAAATCTATACGACTACTTCTTCCACCACAGAAATAGGTACATTTTGGTTTCCGACCACCCTGCACAAACACATCTGACAACCCGGCCTGTAGAATGATTTGGTTTAAGACCTTGGAGTCTCGTGTTAGAGGTCTATTAGAGGATCTGTCACTAGTTGTTCTGGAGGCATTAAAATCTCCAGCCAAGATGACGGGGACAGATGTAAAGAGATATGGCTTCACTTCATTATAAAGGTTAACCCTTTCAGTCACTGTCTGTGAACCATAGATATTAATGAGTCGGAGCCTTCTACCCCGAATAGTAACTTCTAGCATTAGGCACCTTCCCATCAATACCTCTGTCAGCCTATGTATAGTTACATCATTGGTGGTAAAGAGGATAGAGACCCCGGCACTTGGTTCCACAGCCAGTGACCAAAAGGATGGACCAGACCGCCATTCACGCTCTGCTTCACGTAACAGTCCTTGAGTATTTAAACGTGTCTCCTGTAAGAAGAAGACATCGGCATCAATAGACTTTAGATGGTCATATACGACGTGTCTGGTCCTCCTCACTCTGACACTGTTCACATTACTGGAGAACACTTTAAGGGTAAAGTCGGCCATCATAACAAAGGAAAGCAGAAGAAGCAGAGATGTCACCCCCATCATCACAGATCTGAGTCCGAGCCCTCCTGCTGACCACCTGTTTCCATGTCCGATTCGGACAGACGTTTATCCCGTGGGGGTCTCCTTTTTGTGGGGGGATCACCCTCTTGGTCCTCATTAAATTCATCTACCACTCGCTTCAACTCCCTTTCCATCTCTTCCTCAGCGTCTGACTCTGACAACACACTGTACCTATTTGTGATGGTCATTACACCTGACCCGGGGTCTACTTTCTTTTTGGAGGGCTTTTGGACAGTGGTCCATCCCTCCTCAGGCTTACGGCTGGTTTTGTCTTTTTTCCGTCTCTTCTGTGGGTTTATTGATGCTGGGGCAGAAGAAGACATGGCCACAACCTGCTCAGTGACCTCCCTGTTCCCCTCAGTGACTCCTGGCTGGGACTGGTCGGGCAATGTGTCACCAATATTGTCACCCATATTGTCACCCCTAGTGTCACCTACAGTGTCACCCATATTGTCACCCCTAGTGTTATGCTGAGGCTCGGGCTGTGTCACTGCTGACCCTGACACCAACGTCTCCTCCTCCAGGTCCTCTGCCCCCTCCAGCAGGTCCTCATCAGGGAAGTCCTTACAGATGTTATGCCAGGCGTCAGGACAGTCCCTGTGGGAGTGACCGGTCTTACCACAGAGGTTGCAGCGGATGTTCTGGCAGGTGGCGCTGACATGGCCGATCTCCCCACATAAATTACACTTCACCAGGGTGCACACACTCGCGATATGACCGGTCTTCCCACACTTGAAGCATTTTCTGGGCTGACCTGCATAGAAACAAACCCCTTTCTCCCGGCCAATGAAGAATGAATTGGGCAGATGTTGGGTAATGTTATTAATCTGCCGTAACTTCACCAGGACCTTCCACCCGCCCGTCCATATGCCGTCCTCATCCCTGGTCTTAGTCAGGTCTGACATTAGGTCACAGTGTCTTTTTAACCATACAACAATATCCTGGGGGGGGACAGACTCGTTCCAGAATATAATGGTGACATTCGCTGTGTCCGGTCTGGAGATGGGGACAAAGCTGAACTTATTCCAGCCATCAGCATCTCTCACCCGGGTGACATGGGCCCAGAAGCGGTCCAGGTCAGACATGAGTTTGAAGCTGACGTCATAGCCCTGCCTGTCAGGAAGGTTTATCACTGCCAGGATGTTAGATGGCAGGAAGCCCATTTGGTGGCACAGAAGTTCACGGACCACAAACCTCCTGTCAGGCAGCTCCTCCTTGGCCCCTCTATGTCTGAACCTGACCACGTTCCTCCTCTTGAAAGCCTGACCCGTGTAGTTTACATTGGACATGAATGGTGACCCACGACTCCAGGCATTACCAGAGGAGGCGCCACTACTTCTACCCTCCTGCTGTACTTGGGGGCGCTGTGGTGGCTGCTGACCGCCTGCACTAGGGGGGTCTGACACTTGTGTGACTAAAGGGGGGAAGTGTTGTCCATCAGACTGTACAGCCCCCTCCCCACCATCAACCTCTATACTCTGGGGGTCACCAGCCTCTGAAGGCTGAACTAATGGTGGACCTGACCCCAGAGATGACCCCAGATCCCACACAGACTGTGAAGCGCTCCCCTCTGCAGACACATTATCAGTAATATCACATACAGTCATATCATTGCAGTCACTGGCAGTATGATCCTGCACTACAGAGCCCAGCAAGCCCTGCAGAGCCATGTCCTGTGAACTCTCTGCTGCACTGCTGCCTTCAGGTAAGAGTCCACAGTCCTGCTGCTCTCTACTGCCCCCAGGGGCTTGTGGTGACTGCACTACTGTTACAGAGTTACCTTCAGGTATGTGTCCATAGTCCTGCTTCACCGTGCTGACTGCTGGGACTTGTGGTACCTCTGGAGGAGTCTCTGCAGGTCTCTGATGTTGCTGGACGCTTGCTTCTGCTTGTCTGTACAAATCCCCTTTCTCAAAAGGGAAGCTGGCTGGTCTGAGGAGTGGTCTTGCACAGGACTGCTGGATGTCCTCTTGTCTTGTACAGGACTGCTGGATGTCCTCCTGTCTTACACAGGACTGCTGGGTGTCCCCTGGTGAGGCTGTAGACTTGAGTTCAGCAGTAGATGTAGATGACTTTGGTCTTTCCTTATATCCCTCAAATCGCTGCTGATTCCTGAAGGTTTCAGCGACTGGTCCCATCTGGTCCAATACGTCCTCCATGTCCTGCACAGTGTCAGCGAGCTGCACAGCGAGGGAGCTCAGCTTCTTATCATGTACAGCCTGGTTATTGGGGTTTGCTGCCTTTAGCTTGTATATACAGTCTATCTGTTTCTGCAGCTGTAACTTTGTCTTTTTTAAAGTCTCAAGTCTCTTTACCAGAGCTGGGATCTGCTCGGCCAGACATAGTTCAGGCGCCCGCTGAGTATTGGGGGGCCGTGCTGGTGGGGTACTCACAGGACTCTGCTTCTGAGGTGGGATCTGCTCGGCCAAACATAGTTCAGGTGCCCGCTGAGTATTGGGGGGCCGTGCTGGTGGGGTACTCACAGGACTCTGCTTCTGAGGTGGGATCTGCTCGGCCAAACACAGTTCAGGCGCCCGCTGAGTATTGGGGGGCCGTGCTGGTGGGGTACTCACAGGACTCTGCTTCTGAGGTGGGATCTGTCTCGGTGTTGCTGTGGTCACTGCTGCGGGGTCACAATCTCCAGACTGGGGACTGGGCCCCTGGTTCTTCTCAGTGACCGCACTTGTGGCCCCCTGAAGCCTTCCTGGTGTATTCACTCTTGTCTCTGGGGTGCTCGTAACTTTTGCGCTGCTCCCGCTCCCGTATCGTGTGCGGTCAGAACGTATCAGGACAGGCTGCTGCAGATTCTCCTGCATGGTCTGCTTCTCCAGGGATGTTCTCCTCTGTCTGACTGCAGGAGGGGTGGATTGTACCTGCAGCCATTACCTTACTTGATGATTCCTTCTTTAGTTCCACAGCTTTCTTCTCATCTGTGCTTCTTACTGCACCAGAACTGACAACATTCTGAACATTTCTCACATCCAGAGAAACTTTAGGATTTTCATCCATGGTTTGTGGTGTCTGGGGATTAATTCCCAGAATAGGCCGAGAAGCCTGGGCCTTGCTTGGGGAGCTTCCCCACCCAGGGTGGCCCCTCCCTGGGCTTTCTCCAGACATCAGGAGAGCTACACAGACACAACCTCTCAGCTAGGAGGCAGTATTATAGTAGTTATATTCTTGTATATAGGAGCAGTATTATAGTAGTTATATTCTTGTATATAGGAGCAGTATTATAGTAGTTATATTCTTGTACATAGGAGCAGTATTATAGTAGTTATATTCTTGTATATAGGAGCAGTATTATAGTAGTTATATTCCTGTATATAGGAGCAGTATTATAGTAGATATAGTCTTGTATATAGGAGCAGTATTATAGTAGTTATATTCTTGTATATAGGAGCAGTATTATAGTAGTTATATTCTTGTATATAGGAAGCAGTATTATAGTAGTTATATTCTTGTATATAGGAGACAGTATTATAGTAGTTATATTCTTGTATATAGGAGTCAGTATTATAGTAGTTATATTCTTGTATATAGGAGCAGTATTATAGTAGTTATATTCTTGTACATAGGAGCAGTATTATAGTAGTTATATTCTTGTATATAGGAGCAGTATTATAGTAGTTATATTCCTGTATATAGGAGCAGTATTATAGTAGATATAGTCTTGTATATAGGAGCAGTATTATAGTAGTTATATTCTTGTATATAGGAGCAGTATTATAGTAGTTATATTCTTGTATATAGGAGCAGTATTATAGTAGTTATACTCGTGTATATAGGAGGCAGTATTATAGTACTTATATTCTTGTACATAGGAGCAGTATTATAGTAGTTATATTCTTGTATATAGGAGGCAGTATTATAGTAGTTATATTCTTGTACATAGGAGCAGTATTATAGTAGTTATATTCTTGTATATAGGAGCAGTATTATAGTAGTTATATTCCTGTATATAGGAGCAGTATTATAGTAGATATAGTCTTGTATATAGGAGCAGTATTATAGTAGTTATATTCTTGTATATAGGAGCAGTATTATAGTAGTTATATTCTTGTATATAGGAGCAGTATTATAGTAGTTATACTCGTGTATATAGGAGGCAGTATTATAGTAGTTATATTCTTGTATATAGGAGGCAGTATTATAGTAGTTATATTCTTGTATATAGGAGCAGTATTATAGTAGTTATATTCTTGTATACAGGAGGCAGTATTATAGTAGTTATATTCTTGTACATAGGAGCAGTATTATAGTAGTTATATTCTTGTATATAGGAGGCAGTATTATAGTAGTTATATTCTTGTATATAGGAGCAGTATTATAGTAGTTATATTCTTCTACATAGGAGCAGTATTATAGTAGTTATATTCTTCTACATAGGAGCAGTATTATAGTAGTTATATTCTTGTATATAGGAGACAGTATTATAGTAGTTATATTCTTGTATATAGGAGCGGTATTATAGTAGTTATATTCTTGTATATAGGGGGCAGTATTATAGTAGTTATATTCTTGTATATAGGAGCGGTATTATAGTAGTTATATTCTTGTATATAGGAGCAGTATTATAGTAGTTATATTCTTGTATATAGGGGCAGTATTATAGTAGTTATATTCTTGTATATAGAAGTAGTATTATAGTAGTTATATTCTTGTATATAGGAGCAGTATTATAGTAGTTATATTCTTGTATATAGGAGCAGTATTATAGTAGGTATATTCTTGTATATAGGAGCAGTATTATAGTAGTTATATTCTTGTATATAGGAGCAGTATTATAGTAGTTATATTCTTGTATATAGGAGCAGTATTATAGTAGTTATATTCTTGTATATAGGAGGAGTATTATAGTAGTTATACTCTTGTATATAGGAGCAGTATTATAGTAGTTATACTCGTGTATATAGGAGCAGTATTATAGTACTTATATTCTTGTACATAGGAGCAGTATTATAGTAGTTATATTCTTGTATATAGGAGGCAGTATTATAGTAGTTATATTCTTCTACATAGGAGCAGTATTATAGTAGTTATATTCTTGTATATAGGAGCAGTATTATAGTAGTTATATTCTTGTATATAGGGGCAGTATTATAGTAGTTATATTCTTGTATATAGGGGCAGTATTATAGTAGGTATATTCTTGTATATAGGAGCAGTATTATAGTAGTTATATTCTTGTATATAGGAGCAGTATTATAGTAGTTATATTCTTGTATATAGGAGGCAGTATTATAGTAGTTATGTTCTTGTATATAGGGGCAGTATTATAGTAGTTATATTCTTGTATATAGGAGCAGTATTATAGTATTATATTCTTGTATATAGGAGCAGTATTATAGTAGTTAAATTCTTGTACATAGGAGCAGTATTATAGTAGTTAGATTCTTGTATATAGGGTCAGTATTATAGTAGTTAAATTCTTGTATATAGGGGCAGTATTATAGTAGTTATATTCTTGTATATAGGAGCAGTATTATAGTAGTTATATTCTTGTATATAGGAGCAGTATTATAGTATTATATTCTTGTATATAGGAGCAGTATTATAGTAGTTAAATTATTGTACATAGGAGCAGTTGTCACGATGCCGGCTGGCAGGTAGTGGATCCTCTGTGCCAGAGAGGGATTGGCGTGGACCGTGCTAGTGGACCGGTTCTAAGCCACTACTGGTTTTCACCAGAGCCCGCCGCAAAGCGGGATGGTCTTGCTGCGGCGGTAGTGACCAGGTCGTATCCACTAGCAACGGCTCACCTCTCTGGCTGCTGAAGATAGGCGCGGTACAAGGGAGTAGGCAAAAGCAAGGTCGGACGTAGCAGAAGGTCGGGGCAGGCAGCAAGGATCGTAGTCAGGGGCAACGGCAGAAGGTGTGGAAACACAGGCAAGGAACACACAAGGAACGCTTTCACTGGCACTAAGGCAACAAGATCCGGCGAGGGAGTGAAGGGGAAGTGAGGAGATATAGGGAAGTGCACAGGTGTAAACACTAATTGGAACCACTGCGCCAATCAGCGGCGCAGTGGCCCTTTAAATCGCAGAGACCCGGCGCGCGCGCGCCCTAGGGAGCGGGGCCGCGCGCGCCGGGAGAGAACAGACGGAGAGCGAGTAAGGTAGGGGAGCCGGGGTGCGCATCGCGAGCGGGCGCTACCCGCATCGCGAATCGCATCCCGGCTGGCAGCGGAATCGCAGCGCCCCGGGTCAGAGGACGTGACCGGAGCGCTGCCGCGGGGAGAGTGAAGCGAGCGCTCCGGGGAGGAGCGGGGACCCGGAGCGCTCGGCGTAACAGTACCCCCCCCCTTGGGTCTCCCCCTCTTCTTGGAGCCTGAGAACCTGAGGAGCAGACTTTTGTCTAGGATGTTGTCCTCAGGTTCCCAGGATCTCTCTTCAGGACCACAACCCTCCCAGTCCACTAAAAAAAATTTTTTCCCTCTGACCTTTTTGGCAGCTAAAATTTCTTTGACCGAGAAGATGTCCGAGGAGCCGGAAACAGGAGTGGGAGGAACAGATTTGGGAGAAAAACGGTTGAGGATGAGTGGTTTGAGAAGAGAGACGTGAAAGGCATTAGGGATACGAAGAGAGGGAGGAAGAAGAAGTTTATAAGAGACAGGATTAATTTGACACAAAATTTTGAAAGGACCAAGATAGCGTGGTCCCAACTTGTAGCTAGGGACACGGAAGCGGACATATTTAGCGGAGAGCCATACCTTGTCTCCAGGGGAAAAAACGGGGGGAGCTCTTCTTTTCTTATCCGCGAACTTCTTCATGCGTGATGAAGCCTGTAAGAGAGAATTTTGGGTCTCTCTCCATATGATGGAAAGGTCACGAGAAATTTCATCCACAGCGGGCAGACCAGAGGGCAAGGGAGTAGGGAGGGGGGGAAGAGGGTGACGGCCGTACACCACGAAAAATGGGGATTTGGAGGAAGACTCAGAGACCCTGAAGTTATACGAGAATTCGGCCCATGGGAGGAGATCTGCCCAGTCATCCTGGCGGGAGGAAACAAAATGTCGCAAATAATCACCCAAGATCTGGTTAATCCTTTCTACTTGTCCATTGGACTGGGGATGATATGCAGAAGAAAAATTTAATTTAATCTTGAGTTGTTTACAGAGAGCCCTCCAGAATTTAGACACGAATTGGACGCCTCTATCCGAGACAATCTGCGTAGGCAATCCGTGAAGACGAAAAATGTGTACAAAAAATTGTTTAGCCAACTGAGGCGCAGAAGGAAGACCAGGAAGAGGGATGAAATGTGCCATTTTGGAGAATCGATCAACGACCACCCAAATAACAGTGTTGCCACGGGAAGGGGGTAAATCAGTAATAAAATCCATACCAATCAGAGACCAAGGCTGTTCGGGGACAGGCAGAGGATGAAGAAAACCAGCGGGCTTCTGGCGAGGAGTCTTATCCCGGGCACAGATAGTGCAGGCTCGCACAAAGTCCACAACATCCGTCTCCAGAGTCGGCCACCAATAGAAGCGGGAGATGAGTTGCACAGATTTCTTGATACCCGCATGACCTGCGAGATGGGAGGAGTGACCCCATTTGAGGATTCCGAGGCGTTGGCGAGGAGAAACAAAGGTCTTTCCTGGAGGAGTCTGCCTGATGGAGGCAGGAGAAGTGGAGATCAGGCAGTCAGGTGGAATGATGTGTTGCGGAGAGAGTTCAACTTCTGAGGCATCCGAGGAACGAGAGAGAGCATCGGCCCTAATGTTCTTATCGGCAGGACGAAAGTGAATCTCAAAATTAAATCGGGCAAAGAACAGAGACCACCGGGCCTGGCGAGGATTCAGCCGTTGGGCAGACTGGAGGTAGGAGAGGTTCTTGTGGTCGGTGTAGATAATAACAGGAGAACTTGATCCCTCCAGCAGATGCCTCCATTCCTCAAGTGCTAATTTAATGGCTAGAAGCTCTCGATCCCCGATGGAGTAGTTCCTCTCCGCTGGAGAGAAGGTCCTAGAGAAAAAACCACAAGTGACAGCATGCCCGGAAGAATTTTTTTGTAGAAGAACAGCTCCAGCTCCCACTGAGGAGGCATCAACCTCCAATAGGAAGGGTTTGGAAGGGTCAGGTCTGGAGAGGACGGGAGCCGAAGAAAAGGCAGACTTGAGTCGTTTAAAGGCGTCTTCTGCTTGAGGAGGCCAGGACTTGGGATCAGCATTTTTTTTGGTTAAAGCCACGATAGGAGCCACAATGGTAGAAAAATGTGGAATAAATTGCCTGTAATAATTGGCGAACCCCAAAAAGCGTTGGATAGCACGGAGTCCGGAGGGGCGTGGCCAATCTAAGACGGCAGAGAGTTTGTCTGGATCCATCTGTAGTCCCTGGCCAGAGACCAAATATCCTAGAAAAGGAAGAGATTGGCATTCAAACAGACATTTCTCAATTTTGGCATAGAGTTGGTTGTCACGAAGTCTCTGAAGAACCATACGGACATGCTGGCGATGTTCTTCTAGATTGGCAGAAAAAATTAGGATATCGTCCAGATATACAACAACACAGGAGTATAACAGATCACGAAAAATTTCATTGACAAAGTCTTGGAAGACGGCAGGGGCGTTGCACAGTCCAAAGGGCATGACCAGATACTCAAAGTGTCCATCTCTGGTGTTAAATGCCGTTTTCCACTCGTCCCCCTCTCTGATGCGGATGAGGTTATAGGCGCCTCTTAAGTCCAATTTAGTGAAGATGTGGGCACCTTGGAGGCGATCAAAGAGTTCAGAGATGAGGGGTAAGGGGTAGCGGTTCTTAACCGTGATTTTATTAAGACCGCGGTAGTCAATGCAAGGACGTAGGGAGCCATCCTTTTTGGACACAAAGAAAAATCCGGCTCCGGCAGGAGAGGAGGATTTACGGATAAAGCCCTTTTTTAGATTCTCCTGGACGTATTCGGACATGGCAAGAGTCTCTGGGGCAGAGAGAGGGTAAATTCTGCCCCGGGGTGGAGTAGTGCCCGGGAGGAGGTCGATAGGGCAATCATAAGGCCTGTGAGGAGGTAAAGTCTCAGCTTGTTTTTTGCAGAAAACATCCGCGAAGTCCATATAGGCCTTAGGGAGACCGGTTACTGGAGGAACCACAGAGTTACGGCAAGGGTTACTGGGAACCGGTTTTAGACAGTTCTTGGAACAAGAGGACCCCCAACTCTTGATCTCCCCAGTGGACCAATCCAGGGTAGGGGAATGAAGTTGAAGCCAGGGAAGTCCAAGGAGAATTTCCGAGGTGCAATTGGGGAGGACCAAAAGTTCAATCCTCTCATGATGAGATCCGATGCTCATAAGAAGGGGCTCCGTGCGGAAACGTATGGTACAGTCCAATCTTTCATTATTTACACAATTGATGTAGAGGGGTCTGGCGAGACTGGTCACCGGGATGTTGAACCTGTTGACGAGAGAGGCCAAAATAAAATTTCCTGCAGATCCAGAGTCCAAGAAGGCCACTGTAGAGAAGGAGAAGGCAGGGGCAGACATCCGCACAGGCACAGTAAGACGTGGAGAAGCAGAGTAGACATCAAGGACTGTCTCACCTTTGTGCGGAGTCAGCGTACGTCTTTCCAGGCGGGGAGGACGGATAGGACAATCTCTCAGGAAGTGTTCGGTACTAGCACAGTACAGGCAGAGGTTCTCCATACGGCGTCGTGTCCTCTCTTGAGGTGTCAGGCGAGACCGGTCGACCTGCATAGCCTCCACGGCGGGAGGCACAGGAACAGATTGCAGGGGACCAGAGGAGAGAGGAGCCGAGGAGAAGAAACGCCTCGTGCGAACAGAGTCCATATCTTGGCGGAGTTCCTGACGCCTTTCGGAAAAACGCATGTCAATGCGAGTGGCTAGGTGAATAAGTTCATGTAGATTAGCAGGAATTTCTCGTGCGGCCAGAACATCTTTAATGTTGCTGGATAGGCCTTTTTTGAAGGTCGCGCAGAGGGCCTCATTATTCCAGGACAATTCTGAAGCAAGAGTACGGAATTGTACGGCATACTCGCCAACGGAAGAATTACCCTGGACCAGGTTCAACAGGGCAGTCTCAGCAGAAGAGGCTCGGGCAGGTTCCTCAAAGACACTTCGGATTTCCGAGAAGAAGGAGTGTACAGAGGCAGTGACGGGGTCATTGCGGTCCCAGAGCGGTGTGGCCCATGACAGGGCTTTTCCGGACAGAAGGCTGACTACGAAAGCCACCTTAGACCTTTCAGTGGGAAACAGGTCCGACATCATCTCCAGATGCAGGGAACATTGGGAAAGAAAGCCACGGCAAAACTTAGAGTCCCCATCAAATTTATCCGGCAAGGATAAGCGTATCCCAGGAGCGGCCACTCGCTGCGGAGGAGGTGCAGGAGCTGGCGGAGGAGATGACTGCTGAAGCTGTGGTAGTAACTGTTGTAGCATAACGGTCAGTTGAGACAGCTGTTGGCCTTGTTGCGCTATCTGTTGTGACTGCTGGGCGACCACCGTGGTGAGGTCAGCGACAACTGGCAGAGGAACTTCAGCGGGATCCATGGCCGGATCTACTGTCACGATGCCGGCTGGCAGGTAGTGGATCCTCTGTGCCAGAGAGGGATTGGCGTGGACCGTGCTAGTGGACCGGTTCTAAGCCACTACTGGTTTTCACCAGAGCCCGCCGCAAAGCGGGATGGTCTTGCTGCGGCGGTAGTGACCAGGTCGTATCCACTAGCAACGGCTCACCTCTCTGGCTGCTGAAGATAGGCGCGGTACAAGGGAGTAGGCAAAAGCAAGGTCGGACGTAGCAGAAGGTCGGGGCAGGCAGCAAGGATCGTAGTCAGGGGCAACGGCAGAAGGTCTGGAAACACAGGCAAGGAACACACAAGGAACGCTTTCACTGGCACTAAGGCAACAAGATCCGGCGAGGGAGTGAAGGGGAAGTGAGGAGATATAGGGAAGTGCACAGGTGTAAACACTAATTGGAACCACTGCGCCAATCAGCGGCGCAGTGGCCCTTTAAATCGCAGAGACCCGGCGCGCGCGCGCCCTAGGGAGCGGGGCCGCGCGCGCCGGGACAGAACAGACGGAGAGCGAGTAAGGTAGGGGAGCCGGGGTGCGCATCGCGAGCGGGCGCTACCCGCATCGCGAATCGCATCCCGGCTGGCAGCGGAATCGCAGCGCCCCGGGTCAGAGGACGTGACCGGAGCGCTGCCGCGGGGAGAGTGAAGCGAGCGCTCCGAGGAGGAGCGGGGACCCGGAGCGCTCGGCGTAACAGCAGTATTATAGTAGTTAGATTCTTGTATATAGGGGGCAGTATTATAGTAGTTAAATTCTTGTATATAGGAGCAGTATTATAGTAGTTATATTCTTGTATATAGGAGCAGTATTATAGTAAATATATTCTTGTATATAGGAGCAGTATTATAGTAGTTATATTCTTGTATATAGGGGGCAGTATTATAGTAGTTATATTCTTGTATATAGGGGCAGTATTATAGTAGTTATATTCTTGTATATAGGGGGCAGTATTATAGTAGTTATATTCTTGTATATAGGAGGCAGTATTATAGTAGTTATATTCTTGTATATAGGAGCAGTATTATAGTAGTTATATTCTTGTATATAGGAGCAGTATTATAGTAGTTATATTCTTGTATATAGGAGCAGTATTATAGTAGTTATATTCTTGTATATATGAGCAGTATTATAGTAGTTATATTACTGTACATAGGGGGCAGTATTATAGTAGTTATATTCTTGTATATAGGAGCAGTATTATAGTAGTTATATTCTTGTATATAGGAGCAGTATTATAGTAGATATATTCTTGTATATAGGAGCAGTATTATAGTAGTTAAATTCTTGTACATAGGAGCCGTATTATATGAGAAAAAAAATATATAAATATATTCTTGTACATAGCAGGCGGTATATACTCACTTTGCAGTATAAATGTGAACCCTGAACTGTACGTAGCATTAGTCAGACTGTTGTTTACTTTACATTTATAGGCTCCCAGTTGGGTCTCGTTGTAGATGGTGACATTGAATGCGGCCCCGCTCCCCTCTGATATCATCCTTCTCCCCACAGTCGTCATGTTGAGGAATAAGGTGAAGGTGATGGGGAGAGAGAGGTTAATATAGATGCAGTGAATGGTCTCGGTGTGCCCGATCATCGTGGTGGGAGACGTAGGCGACAGCTGGGGACGTGGTAACTTTTCTGAAAGTGAACCTAAAGGAGACAGAAGAATATTATTAATAATATTGATGATGATAATAAAATAATTATTCTAATAATAATAATAAGGAGGCAGAAGAATATTATTATTATTAATAATAATAATAATAATATCATTATTATTATCATAATTATTGTTATTATTATCATCATTATTATTATTAATAATATTCTTCTGCCTCCTTATGATTATTAGAATCCTTATTGTTATTATTATCATCATCATTATTATTAATAATAATATTATTCTGCATCCTTATGATTATTATTAGAATCATTATTATCATAATTATTATTATTATCATCATTATTATTATTATCATCATTATAGTTATTATTGTCTTTATTATTATTAATAATATTCTTCTGCCTCCTTATGATTATTATTATCATCATTAATAATAACAGTAATGATGATAATAATAATCATAAGGAGGCAGAAGAATATTATTAATAATAACGATGATGATGATGATGATAATAATGACGATAATAATAACAATGATGATCATGATAATAATAATAATGACGATAATAATAACGATAATGATGATGATGATAATAATAATAATGACGATAATAATAACAATAATGATGATGATGATAATGACGATAATAATAACAATAATGATGATGATAATAATAATAATAATGACGGTAATAATAACAATAATGATGATGATAATAATAATGATAATAATAACAATAATGATGATAATAATAATGATAAGGATTCTAATAATAATCATAAGGAGGCAGAAGAATATTAATAATAATGAGGCAGAAGAATAATAATAATAATTCTACTGCATCATCTATGGGCGCCTGGTGATGTTCTGCAGCCTATCACTTTCTGGCTCGTAGTATGTACATCACAGCATGAGATCTGTCTGCCGGAGGGGGGACACATGGACAATCTGTGGTCTCAAGTCCTCCGACTAATATAAATGCTAATTAGGTAAAATCACTTGTCCCTCAAAGTAAACCAGAGAGGCGCCTGTGATAATACCGCCCTCTAGTGTTAGACCACGTGTGTGTGCACCTGACTGTACGTCTATATGTAGTGTGTATGTATAACACAGGGGGTGGAGCGCTCTCTTACTGTACAGATCACTATACACAGTAGGTGGAGCGCTCTCTTACCTGTACAGATCACTATACACAGTAGGTGGAGCGGTCTCTTACCTGTACAGATCACTATACACAGTAGGTGGAGCGCTCTCTTACCTGTACAGATCACTATACACAGTAGGTGGAGCGCTCTCTTACCTGTACAGATCACTATACACAGTAGGTGGAGCGCTCTCTTACCTGTACAGATCACTATACACAGTAGGTGGAGCAGTCTCTTACTGTACAGATCACTATACACAGTAGGTGGAGCGGTCTCTTACCTGTACAGATCACTATACACATTAGGTGGAGCGGTCTCTTACCTGTACAGATCACTATACACAGTAGGTGGAGCGGTCTCTTACTGTACAGTTCACTATACAAAATAGGTGGAGCGCTCTCTTACTGTACAGATCACTATACACAGTAGGTGGAGCGGTCTCTTACTGTACAGATCACTATACACAGTAGGTGGAGCGGTCTCTTACCTGTACAGATCACTATACACAGTAGGTGGAGCGCTCTCTTACTGTACAGATCACTATACACAGTAGGTGGAGCGGTCTCTTACTGTACAGATCACTATACACAGTAGGTGGAGCGGTCTCTTACCTGTACAGATCACTATACACAGTAGGTGGAGCGCTCTCTTACTGTACAGATCACTATACACAGTAGGTGGAGCGGTCTCTTACTGTACAGTTCACTATACAAAATAGGTGGAGCGCTCTCTTACTGTACAGATCACTATACACAGTAGGTGGAGCGCTCTCTTACTGTACAGATCACTATACACAGTAGGTGGAGCGGTCTCTTACTGTACAGATCACTATACACAGTAGGTGGAGCGGTCTCTTACCTGTACAGATCACTATACACAGTAGGTGGAGCGGTCTCTTACCTGTACAGATCACTATACACAGTAGGTGGAGCGGTCTCATATCTGACTCTGGGTTCTACATGAAGAGGATGACTGATCTGAAGAGGAAGTGACATCTTTTCTTCTATACATGTGGAAGAAAAAGAGGAAAAGCTTTTTTTCTTCCTTTGTGGACGTTGTGTAATGAGCAGTGTGCCAAATATAGAGCAGTGTGACACTAGGACCGGAGGTGGAGGAGGGAGGATGTTGGTGACACTAGGGCCGGTGGTGGAGGAGGGAGGATGTTGGTGACACTAGGACCGGTGGTGGAGGATGTTGGTGACACTAGGACCGGAGGTGGAGGAGGGAGGATGTTGGTGACACTAGGGCCGGTGGTGGAGGAGGGAGGATGTTGGTGACACTAGGACCGGTGGTGGAGGATGTTGGTGACACTAGGACCGGAGGTGGAGGAGGGAGGATGTTGGTGACACTAGGGCCGGTGGTGGAGGAGGGAGGATGTTGGTGACACTAGGACCGGTGGTGGAGGATGTTGGTGACACTAGGGCCGGTGGTGGTGGAGGGAGGATGTTGGTGACACTAGGACCGGTGGTGGTGGAGGGAGGATGTTGGTGACACTAGGACCGGTGGTGGAGGAGGGAGGATGTTGGTGACACTAGGACCGGTGGTGGAGGAGGGAGGATGTTGGTGACACTAGGACCGGTGGTGGAGGAGGGAGGATGTTGGTGACACTAGGACCGGTGGTGGTGGAGGGAGGATGTTGGTGACACTAGGACCGGTGGTGGAGGAGGGAGGATGTTGGTGACACTAGGACCGGTGGTGGAGGAGGAGGGAGGATGTTGGTGACACTAGGACCGGTGGTGGAGGAGGAAGGATGTTGGTGACACTAGGACCGGTGGTGGAGGAGGAAGGATGTTGGTGACACTAGGGCCGGTGGTGGAGGAGGGAGGCTGTTGGTGACACTAGGACCGGTGATGGTGGAGGGAGGATGTTGGTGACACTAGGACCGGTGGTGGAGGGAGGATGTTGGTGACACTAGGACCGGTGGTGGTGGAGGGAGGATGTTGGTGACACTAGGACCGGTGGTGGTGGAGGGAGGATGTTGGTGACACTAGGACCGGTGGTGGAGGAGGGAGGATGTTGGTGACACTAGGGCCGGTGGTGGAGGAGGGAGGATGTTGGTGACACTAGGACCGGTGGTGGAGGAGGGAGGATGTTGGTGACACTAGGGCCCGTGGTGGAGGAGGGAGGATGATGTTGACACTAGGACCCAGTGGTGGAGGAGGGAGGCTGTTGGTGACACTAGGACCGGAGGTGGAGGAGGGAGGATGATGGTGACACTAGGGCCCAGTGGTGGAGGAGGGAGGCTGTTGGTGACACTAGGGCCAGGACTGGTGGTGGAGGAGGGAGGATGTTGGTGACAGTAGGGCCAGGACTGGTGGTGGAGGAGGGAGGATGTTGGTGACACTAGGACCGGTGGTGGAGGAGGGAGGATGTTGGTGACACTAGGACCGGTGTTGGAGGAGGGAGGATGTTGGTGACACTAGGGCCCAGTGGTGGAGGAGGGAGGATGATGGTGACACTAGGACCCAGTGGTGGAGGAGGGAGGCTGTTGGTGACACTAGGACCGGAGGTGGAGGAGGGAGGATGATGGTGACACTAGGGCCCAGTGGTGGAGGAGGGAGGCTGTTGGTGACACTAGGACCGGAGGTGGAGGAGGGAGGATGATGGTGACACTAGGGCCCAGTGGTGGAGGAGGGAGGCTGTTGGTGACACTAGGACCGGTGGTGGTGGAGGGAGGATGATGGTGACACTAGGGCGCAATGGGGTAGGAGGGAGGATGTCGGTGACACTAGGACCGGTGGTGGTGGAGGGAGGATGATGGTGACACTAGGACCGGTGGTGGTGGAGGGAGGATGTTGGTGACACTAGGGCGCAATGAGGGAGGATGTTGGTGACACTAGGACCGGTGGTGGTGGAGGGAGGATGTTGGTGACACTAGGACCGGTGGTGGTGGAGGGAGGATGTTGGTGACACTAGGACCGGTGGTGGTGGAGGGAGGATGTTGGTGACACTAGGACCGGTGGTGGTGGAGGGAGGATGTTGGTGATGCTAGGGCCCAGTGGTAGAGAAGGGAGGATGTTGGTGACACAAGGGCGCAATGGTGGAGTATGGAGGATGTTGGTGACACTAGGGCGCAATGAGGGAGGATGTTGGTGACACTAGGACCGGTGGTGGTGGAGGGAGGATGTTGGTGACACTAGGACCGGTGGTGGTGGAGGGAGGATGTTGGTGACACTAGGGCGCAATGAGGGAGGATGTTGGTGACACTAGGACCGGTGGTGGTGGAGGGAGGATGTTGGTGACACTAGGACCGGTGGTGGAGGAGGGAGGATGTTGGTGACACTAGGACCGGTGGTGGAGGAGGGAGGATGTTGGTGACACTAGGACCGGTGGTGGAGGAGGGAGGATGTTGGTGACACTAGGACCGGTGGTGGTGGAGGGAGGATGTTGGTGACACTAGGACCGGTGGTGGTGGAGGGAGGATGTTGGTGACACTAGGACCGGTGGTGGTGGAGGGAGGATGTTGGTGACACTAGGACCGGTGGTGGTGGAGGGAGGATGTTGGTGACACTAGGACCGGTGGTGGTGGAGGGAGGATGTTGGTGATGCTAGGGCCCAGTGGTGGAGAAGGGAGGATGTTGGTGACACAAGGGCGCAATGGTGGTGTATGGAGGATGTTGGTGACACTAGGGCGCAATGAGGGAGGATGTTGGTGACACTAGGACCGGTGGTGGAGGATGTTGGTGACACTAGGACCGGTGGTGGAGGAGGGAGGATGTTGGTGACACTAGGACCGGTGGTGGAGGGAGGATGTTGGTGACACTAGGACCGGTGGTGGTGGAGGGAGGATGTTGGTGACACTAGGACCGGTGGTGGTGGAGGGAGGATGTTGGTGACACTAGGACCGGTGGTGGTGGAGGGAGGATGTTGGTGACACTAGGACCGGTGGTGGTGGAGGGAGGATGTTGGTGACACTAGGACCGGTGGTGGTGGAGGGAGGATGTTGGTGACACAAGGATCGGTGGTGGAGAAGGGAGGATGTTGGTGACACAAGGGCGCAATGGTGGAGTATCGAGGATGTTGGTGATACTAGGACCGGTGGTGGAGGAGGGAGGATGTTGGTGACACTAGGACCGGTGGTGGTGGAGGGAGGATGTTGGTGACACTAGGACCGGTGGTGGTGGAGGGAGGATGTTGGTGACACTAGGACCGGTGGTGGAGGAGGGAGGATGTTGGTGACACTAGGACCGGTGGTGGTGGAGGGAGGATGTTGGTGACGCTAGGGCCCAGTGGTGGAGAAGGGAGGATGTTGGTGACACAAGGTCGCAATGGTGGAGTATGGAAGATAAGGCGAGTGGCACGGCACTGCTGTATATTGTTGGACTCGATGTGGTATAGGTGGATGGATGTAAGTGAGGGTGGTGGTGCTCTGGTCAAAGCTGAGGCACAGTAGAAATGATGAAATAAGAACAACGAATCAGACCGGCAGACTCACCACGTTTCTCTTCTTCTTTATTTGCGTAAGCAAGGCATAGACAGATACTCACAAACTTGGGGGATAGGACGTGCAGTGGGGGGACAAACTGGCAACAGACTCCGTTTCGCACGGACCACCGTGCTTCCTCCGGCCATACTAACATTCTTGTGAAAATGGATTATATACAGGTAACCAACCCAACCCACCTGGTCAGCTGACAGGACGTGTGTTCTGACGTGGCCAGGTGGGTGGAAAGTAAATCTCAAAAACAAGCTGTCAATTCTGTGCGATCATTTAACCCTAGGACTCCCGCGGCTCCCGACTTGATGATCCAAAGCGTCTCCCTCCGGAGCAGCTTTGCATCAATTCGTTCACTCCCGATGAATGTAACTCTTTCCAACCCTAGAAACCGCAGGCATTGGGGGTTGTTATCATGTGATTCTCTTACATGTGCCTGTAACCTAGATGCGCCAGGGCGACCCGTGCGAATGGAGTAAAAATGCTCCCTGATTCGGGTACATAACTGGCGACTGGTTTGGCCTATGTATATTTTTTGTTTTACAGGTAATTAAATCGTTAATTATGTGCTGTACTGGACCTATTCTGATATTCTTTGTTTCATAACATTGGCTACAAAAATTACAATGCCTACATTTAAAATTCCCTTTAGGAGCAAGGTCGTGCAGCCAGGTGCGGTTTATCTCATCTTTATCCTGCTTTTTGTTTTTAATATGTTCTCCTATTGTCTTATTTCTCTTGTAAGTGAACCTAGGTCTCCTCAAGGCTACTGTACGCAGGTCTTCATCTGCTTCTAAAAGAAACCAATTGCGTCTTATGGCCCTCTCTATTGTTTGATTCATGGGAGAATTATGAAAAACTAAAGTGAATCTCCGATTCTCTTCTGTTCGGCCTATTTTCTTTCTTCTGTTACAATTAGTTAACAAGTTACTTCTATCTAATTTATCGGCCTTTTTTTTACCTTCCTCTATAATCTTTTTAGGATAAGCTCTGTCTTTTAATCTCGCTACTAGATCATCTGCTTGTTGCATATACACCTCGGGCTTGCTGTTATTCCTTTTTAACTGGACAAATTGTCCGTAAGGTATTCCTTTTTTAGTAGATACCCTATGTGAGCTGTGGAAATGTAAGATCATATTTTTTGCTACAGTTTTACGATAGCCTTCTGTGTTGATGTGATTACCTTCTGCTATCAACTTAACATCTAGGAATTCAAGTTCTCTGCCCCCAAACTGGCTGGTAAACTGCATATTAACTGTGTTAATATTTAAATAATTGGTGAAGTCCTGAAACTGTTCTGGTGTGCCTGACCATGCTACCAATATGTCGTCTACATATCTCTAATAACTCTTCAAAAATTTTAAGAAAGGGTTATTAATGGTGTAGACGTGGTTGTTCTTAAAGACTGACAAGAAAATATTGGCATAAGTACAGGAGACAGGAGTGCCCATCGGGGTCCCTGTCTCCTGCTTATACCACTGTTCACCCACCAGGAAGGTGTTGTTGGACGAAAAGTAAGCCGTCACTTATGAAATCAATTATCCCCTCAGAAACCTGGAGGGTCTGTAAAAAGACCCTTACAGCCTGCACACCCGCACTACGTGGAATGCGAGTGTACAGGCTGACGACATCAACTGACCCTAAACTGTAACCCTCCTCCCATGACACATCTCCCATCAACTGTAGCAGGTGCCCTGTATCCTTAACATAGGCAGGGTACAACTTTTGTAAGGGGCTTAACATCCAATCCAAATATTGAGAAAGGTGCTCGGTCACTGAGCCGATCCCAGCCACAATGGGCCTACCAGGGGGTCGGCTCAGTGACTTATGCACCTTCGGCAGATGATACCATCGAGCTGGTTTCGGTGCATCAGGTACCAACTTGTCTGCTACTTTTCCAGATATCAAACCCTTAAAAACATATTTTTGCAGTAAAGCTTTCAAATTTTCCAGAATTTTGTGGGTTGGGTTGGCCGGCAAAGGGGTGTACGTGGTCCGGTCGCTGAGTTGTCTGAGAGCCTCAGCATTGTAATCATCAGCACTTTGAACTACCACGCAACCCCCCTTATCGGCCTTTACAATTACCACATCTTTTCTGGATTTCAGGACCTTGAGCGCTTCCATTTCTGCGTGGGTCAAATTGCTGGCAGGCTCGGGGTACAGGATGGCTTTCACATCGCGTATTACCGCTTTTGTAAAGGAATCCAGGCTACTACCCTGTAATATAGGGGGGGGGGGGGAATTTTGATTTTTTACCCTTACCAAAAAACATAGCCTTACCACTAGAATCAAGGGGGTTGGTAACCAGCTCATCCTCGAACCCTGTAGCCAGCAAATTAACCCACTGTCGTTCATCCTCCGAAAAATCAGATGACAAAAAACCTGTAACATTAACAGTAATAGGAATTTCTCCTAATCTTGACTGCTGCTCATGTGGGGGTTTATTACTGAAAAACTTAAACAGACTAATCTCCCTGACGGCTTTTGCCAAATCTATCTCGAACATCGTCTCCTTAAATTTTTCTGTCAAGCCGTAGTTAAGTCCCTTCGCTAACAGGGATATGGTCGCGTCATCCAGGGGGGTGTCCGTGAGGTTAATGATGTTGAACGCTAAATCCTTGATCTCCCGGTCTCTGCTCTCCTCCTTTTCTGTTCCTGGACTATAGGCTTCAAAGAGCTGTCGCTTCTTTCTCCTCCCTCTCCGAACACTCCGTCTCCTAAAGGGCGTTGTCCATCTTTACTAAGGGCTTGTTCAGACTGCACCTGACCAGCGGTTTCAGTATGCGTATTTGAAGGGGCATTTTTTATCCTCGATCCCTGAGTTGGAGCATATGAGGTAGTATTTCTGTAAGATTTTTGTTTCCCTTTCACATTCATGGGTTTATTCTGCCATGTAAAGACCATTTCATTATCATAGTCCTTTTTATCGCGCAAGAACTTATCGCGCTTCTTAAGCTTGGTGTCTTCTTGCATTGGCAACAATTTATCCTTGAGCTTGTCAAAGAATCCAGACGTTTGTTCCTTTTGGGCTCTATTCACATACGCCAATTTGGTCTTTTGTAAGTCCTCCATAATCTTATCATGCTCAATTCTATTGCGGGTGAGCACTATTTGCAAAAGCCTTTGCGCGTGATCATGGTGGGCTTGCATCTGTTACGCCGAGCGCTCCGGGTCCCCGCTCCTCCCCGGAGCGCTCGCTTCACTCTCCCCGCGGCAGCGCTCCGGTCACGTCCTCTGACCCGGGGCGCTGCGATTCCGCTGCCAGCCGGGATGCGATTCGCGATGCGGGTTGCGCCCGCTCGCGATGCGCACCCCGGCTCCCCTACCTGACTCGCTCTCCGTCTGTTCTGTCCCGGCGCGCGCGGCCCCGCTCCCTAGGGCGCGCGCGCGCCGGGTCTCTGCGATTTAAAGGGCCACTGCGCCGCTGATTGGCGCAGTGGTTCCAATCAGTGTGTTCACCTGTGCACTTCCCTATATCACCTCACTTCCCCTGCACTCCCTTGCCGGATCTTGTTGCCTTAGTGCCAGTGAAAGCGTTCCTTGTGTGTTCCTTGCCTGTGTTTCCAGACCTTCTGCCGTTGCCCCTGACTACGATCCTTGCTGCCTGCCCCGACCTTCTGCTACGTCCGACCTTGCTTTTGCCTACTCCCTTGTACCGCGCCTATCTTCAGCAGCCAGAGAGGTGAGCCGTTGCTAGTGGATACGACCTGGTCACTACCGCCGCAGCAAGACCATCCCGCTTTGCGGCGGGCTCTGGTGAAAACCAGTAGTGGCTTAGAACCGGTCCACTAGCACGGTCCACGCCAATCCCTCTCTGGCACAGAGGATCCACTACCTGCCAGCCGGCATCGTGACAGTAGATCCGGCCATGGATCCCGCTGAAGTTCCTCTGCCAGTTGTCGCTGACCTCACCACGGTGGTCGCCCAGCAGTCACAACAGATAGCGCAACAAGGCCAACAGCTGTCTCAACTGACCGTTATGCTACAACAGTTACTACCACAGCTTCAGCAGTCATCTCCTCCGCCAGCTCCTGCACCTCCTCCGCAGCGAGTGGCCGCTCCTGGGATACGCTTATCCTTGCCGGATAAATTTGATGGGGACTCTAAGTTTTGCCGTGGCTTTCTTTCCCAATGTTCCCTGCATCTGGAGATGATGTCGGACCTGTTTCCCACTGAAAGGTCTAAGGTGGCTTTCGTAGTCAGCCTTCTGTCCGGAAAAGCCCTGTCATGGGCCACACCGCTCTGGGACCGCAATGACCCCGTCACTGCCTCTGTACACTCCTTCTTCTCGGAAATCCGAAGTGTCTTTGAGGAACCTGCCCGAGCCTCTTCTGCTGAGACTGCCCTGTTGAACCTGGTCCAGGGTAATTCTTCCGTTGGCGAGTATGCCGTACAATTCCGTACTCTTGCTTCAGAATTGTCCTGGAATAATGAGGCCCTCTGCGCGACCTTCAAAAAAGGCCTATCCAGCAACATTAAAGATGTTCTGGCCGCACGAGAAATTCCTGCTAATCTACATGAACTTATTCACCTAGCCACTCGCATTGACATGCGTTTTTCCGAAAGGCGTCAGGAACTCCGCCAAGATATGGACTCTGTTCGCACGAGGCGTTTCTTCTCCTCGGCTCCTCTCTCCTCTGGTCCCCTGCAATCTGTTCCTGTGCCTCCCGCCGTGGAGGCTATGCAGGTCGACCGGTCTCGCCTGACACCTCAAGAGAGGACACGACGCCGTATGGAGAACCTCTGCCTGTACTGTGCTAGTACCGAACACTTCCTGAGAGATTGTCCTATCCGTCCTCCCCGCCTGGAAAGACGTACGCTGACTCCGCACAAAGGTGAGACAGTCCTTGATGTCTACTCTGCTTCTCCACGTCTTACTGTGCCTGTGCGGATGTCTGCCTCTGCCTTCTCCTTCTCTACAGTGGCCTTCTTGGACTCTGGATCTGCAGGAAATTTTATTTTGGCCTCTCTCGTCAACAGGTTCAACATCCCGGTGACCAGTCTCGCCAGACCCCTCTACATCAATTGTATAAATAATGAAAGATTGGACTGTACCATACGTTTCCGCACGGAGCCCCTTCTTATGAGCATCGGATCTCATCATGAGAGGATTGAACTTTTGGTCCTCCCCAATTGCACCTCGGAAATTCTCCTTGGACTTCCCTGGCTTCAACTTCATTCCCCTACCCTGGATTGGTCCACTGGGGAGATCAAGAGTTGGGGGTCCTCTTGTTCCAAGAACTGTCTAAAACCGGTTCCCAGTAACCCTTGCCGTAACTCTGTGGTTCCTCCAGTAACCGGTCTCCCTAAGGCCTATATGGACTTCGCGGATGTTTTCTGCAAAAAACAAGCTGAGACTCTACCTCCTCACAGGCCTTATGATTGCCCTATCGACCTCCTCCCGGGCACTACTCCACCCCGGGGCAGAATTTATCCTCTCTCTGCCCCAGAGACTCTTGCCATGTCCGAATACGTCCAGGAGAATCTAAAGAAGGGCTTTATCCGTAAATCCTCCTCTCCTGCCGGAGCCGGATTTTTCTTTGTGTCCAAAAAAGATGGCTCCCTACGTCCTTGCATTGACTACCGCGGTCTTAATAAAATCACGGTTAAGAACCGCTACCCCTTACCCCTCATCTCTGAACTCTTTGATCGCCTCCAAGGTGCCCACATCTTCACTAAATTGGACTTAAGAGGCGCCTATAACCTCATCCGCATCAGAGAGGGGGACGAGTGGAAAACGGCATTTAACACCAGAGATGGACACTTTGAGTATCTGGTCATGCCCTTTGGACTGTGCAACGCCCCTGCCGTCTTCCAAGACTTTGTCAATGAAATTTTTCGTGATCTGTTATACTCCTGTGTTGTTGTATATCTGGACGATATCCTAATTTTTTCTGCCAATCTAGAAGAACACCGCCAGCATGTCCGTATGGTTCTTCAGAGACTTCGTGACAACCAACTCTATGCCAAAATTGAGAAATGTCTGTTTGAATGCCAATCTCTTCCTTTTCTAGGATATTTGGTCTCTGGCCAGGGACTACAGATGGATCCAGACAAACTCTCTGCCGTCTTAGATTGGCCACGCCCCTCCGGACTCCGTGCTATCCAACGCTTTTTGGGGTTTGCCAATTATTACAGGCAATTTATTCCACATTTTTCTACCATTGTGGCTCCTATCGTGGCTTTAACCAAAAAAAATGCTGATCCCAAGTCCTGGCCTCCTCAAGCAGAAGACGCCTTTAAACGACTCAAGTCTGCCTTTTCTTCGGCTCCCGTCCTCTCCAGACCTGACCCTTCCAAACCCTTCCTATTGGAGGTTGATGCCTCCTCAGTGGGAGCTGGAGCTGTTCTTCTACAAAAAAAATCTTCCGGGCATACTGTCACTTGTGGTTTTTTCTCTAGGACCTTCTCTCCAGCGGAGAGGAACTACTCCATCGGGGATCGAGAGCTTCTAGCCATTAAATTAGCACTTGAGGAATGGAGGCATCTGCTGGAGGGATCAAGTTCTCCTGTTATTATCTACACCGACCACAAGAACCTCTCCTACCTCCAGTCTGCCCAACGGCTGAATCCTCGCCAGGCCCGGTGGTCTCTGTTCTTTGCCCGATTTAATTTTGAGATTCACTTTCGTCCTGCCGATAAGAACATATGGGCCGAATTCTCGTATAACTTCAGGGTCTCTGAGTCTTCCTCCAAATCCCCATTTTTCGTGGTGTACGGCCGTCACCCTCTTCCCCCCCTCCCTACTCCCTTGCCCTCTGGTCTGCCCGCTGTGGATGAAATTTCTCGTGACCTTTCCATCATATGGAGAGAGACCCAAAATTCTCTCTTACAGGCTTCATCACGCATGAAGAAGTTCGCGGATAAGAAAAGAAGAGCTCCCCCCGTTTTTTCCCCTGGAGACAAGGTATGGCTCTCCGCTAAATATGTCCGCTTCCGTGTCCCTAGCTACAAGTTGGGACCACGCTATCTTGGTCCTTTCAAAATTTTGTGTCAAATTAATCCTGTCTCTTATAAACTTCTTCTTCCTCCCTCTCTTCGTATCCCTAATGCCTTTCACGTCTCTCTTCTCAAACCACTCATCCTCAACCGTTTTTCTCCCAAATCTGTTCCTCCCACTCCTGTTTCCGGCTCCTCGGACATCTCGGTCAAAGAAATTTTAGCTGCCAAAAAGGTCAGAGGGAAAAATTTTTTTTTAGTGGACTGGGAGGGTTGTGGTCCTGAAGAGAGATCCTGGGAACCTGAGGACAACATCCTAGACAAAAGTCTGCTCCTCAGGTTCTCAGGCTCTAAGAAGAGGGGGAGACCCAAGGGGGGGGGTACTGTTACGCCGAGCGCTCCGGGTCCCCGCTCCTCCCCGGAGCGCTCGCTTCACTCTCCCCGCGGCAGCGCTCCGGTCACGTCCTCTGACCCGGGGCGCTGCGATTCCGCTGCCAGCCGGGATGCGATTCGCGATGCGGGTTGCGCCCGCTCGCGATGCGCACCCCGGCTCCCCTACCTGACTCGCTCTCCGTCTGTTCTGTCCCGGCGCGCGCGGCCCCGCTCCCTAGGGCGCGCGCGCGCCGGGTCTCTGCGATTTAAAGGGCCACTGCGCCGCTGATTGGCGCAGTGGTTCCAATCAGTGTGTTCACCTGTGCACTTCCCTATATCACCTCACTTCCCCTGCACTCCCTTGCCGGATCTTGTTGCCTTAGTGCCAGTGAAAGCGTTCCTTGTGTGTTCCTTGCCTGTGTTTCCAGACCTTCTGCCGTTGCCCCTGACTACGATCCTTGCTGCCTGCCCCGACCTTCTGCTACGTCCGACCTTGCTTTTGCCTACTCCCTTGTACCGCGCCTATCTTCAGCAGCCAGAGAGGTGAGCCGTTGCTAGTGGATACGACCTGGTCACTACCGCCGCAGCAAGACCATCCCGCTTTGCGGCGGGCTCTGGTGAAAACCAGTAGTGGCTTAGAACCGGTCCACTAGCACGGTCCACGCCAATCCCTCTCTGGCACAGAGGATCCACTACCTGCCAGCCGGCATCGTGACAGCATCCAGGCTTTCTTGAAGACTTCATCTTCCTGGAATACTGCAGGTTGTTTATAAAGCCGCAAACCTCTTGGCACTCTTTCACTTTGGGAATAAGCTTGTAGCGAATGAACAGTCCAGAATGAAGCAATTTCTTTTTCTGATAACTGCGTGATACGGTGTTCAAGAGATTTTAAACTGATAATATCCAAATCTTCCTTGACATTGCAGTCAAGGAAATATCCCCCCACGTCGTCCCTCCCCGTGAGTAATGCCAGATCCAACTTATCCAACATCTCAGCAGAGTCCATTTCCATGTTTTCCGGCTTTTTAAAGCAACAGGTGAACAGCGTGCTCTGTGCACAAAAGAGGCCAGGCAATAGGCCAATAGCAGGTATAGAAGATAAGGCGAGTGGCACGGCACTGCTGTATATTGTTGGACTCGATGTGGTATAGGTGGATGGATGTAAGTGAGGGTGGTGGTGCTCTGGTCAAAGCTGAGGCACAGTAGAAATGATGAAATAAGAACAACGAATCAGACCGGCAGACTCGCCACGTTTCTCTTCTTCTTTATTTGCGTAAGCAAGACATAGACAGATACTCACAAACTTGGGGGATAGGACGTGCAGTGGGGGGACAAACTGGCAACAGACTCCGTTTCGCACGGACCACCGTGCTTCCTCCGGCCATACTAACTTTCTAGTGAAAGTGGATGTTAAGCCCCTTACAAAAGTTGAACCCTGCCTATGTTAAGGATACAGGGCACCTGCTACAGTTGATGGGAGATGTGTCATGGGAGGAGGGTTACAGTTTAGGGTCAGTTGATGTCGTCAGCCTGTACACTCGCATTCCACATAGTGCGGGTGTGCAGGCTGTAAGGATCTTTTTACAGACCCTCCAGGTTTCTGAGGGGATAATTGATTTCATAAGTGACGGCTTACTTTTCGTCCAACAACACCTTCCTGGTGGGTGAACAGTGGTATAAGCAGGAGACAGGGACCCCGATGGGCACCCCTGTCTCCTGTACTTATGCCAATATTTTCTTGTCAGTCTTTAAGAACAACCACGTCTACACCATTAATAACCCTTTCTTAAAATTTTTGAAGAGTTATTATAGATATGTAGACGACATTTTGGTAGCATGGTCAGGCACCCCAGAACAGTTTCAGGACTTCACCAATTATTTAAATATTAACACAGTTAATATGCAGTTTACCAGCCAGTTTGGGGGCAGAGAACTTGAATTCCTAGATGTTAAGTTGATAGCAGAAGGTAATCACATCAACACAGAAGGCTATCGTAAAACTAGCAAAAAATATGATCTTACATTTCCACAGCTCACATAGGGTATCTACTAAAAAAGGAATACCTTACGGACAATTTGTCCAGTTAAAAAGGAATAACAGCAAGCCCGAGGTGTATATGCAACAAGCAGATGATCTAGTAGCGAGATTAAAAGACAGAGCTTATCCTAAAAAGATTATAGAGGAAGGTAGAAAAAAGGCCGATAAATTAGATAGAAGTAACTTGTTAACTAATTGTAACAGAAGAAAGAAAATAGGCCGAACAGAAGAGAATCGGAGATTCACTTTAGTTTTTCATAATTCTCCCATGAATCAAACAATAGAGAGGGCCATAAGACGCAATTGGTTTCTTTTAGAAGCAGATGAAGACCTGCGTACAGTAGCCTTGAGGAGACCTAGGTTCACTTACAAGAGAAATAAGACAATAGGAGAACATATTAAAAACAAAAAGCAGGATAAAGATGAGATAAACCGCACCTGGCTGCACGACCTTGCTCCTAAAGGGAATTTTAAATGTAGGCATTGTAATTTTTGTAGCCAATGTTATGAAACAAAGAATATCAGAATAGATCCAGTACAGCACATAATTAACGATTTAATTACCTGTAAAACAAAAAATGTCGTATATGCCATTCTGTGTCCTTGTGATTTCTTTTACATAGGCCAAACCTGTCGCCAGTTATGTACCCGAATCAGGGAGCATTTTTACTCCATTCGCACGGGTCGCCCTGGCGCATCTAGGTTACAGGCACATGTAAGAGAATCACATGATAACAACCCCCAATGCCTGCGGTTTCTAGGGTTGGAAAGAGTTACATTCATCGGGAGTGAACGAATTGATGCAAAGCTGCTCCGGAGGGAGACGCTTTGGATCATCAAGTCGGGAGCCGCGGGAGTCCTAGGGTTAAATGATCGCACAGAATTGACAGCTTGTTTTTGAGATTTACTTTCCACCCACCTGGCCACGTCAGAACACACGTCACACACGTCCTGTCAGCTGACCAGGTGGGTTGGGTTGGTGGTCCGTGCGAAACGGAGTCTGTTGCCAGTTTGTCCCCCCCACTGCACGTCCTATCCCCCAAGTTTGTGAGTATCTGTCTATGCCTTGCTTACGCAAATAAAGAAGAAGAGAAACGTGGTGAGTCTGCCGGTCTGATTCGTTGTTCTTATTTCATCAGGAGTATGGAGGATGTTGGTGACACTCCTTGTTCCCCCTGCTTGTTTATGTAATAAGCGTCCACCATATTGTTGCGCTCGTCACTGTCTGATTGTAGAGAATATTATTCTTAAGTCTGATGTCACATCTCTGTGGCTGAAGGACAAGGTTTTGTCTCTTGATGTCCATTTCTCCTGCACCCATTTCTGACCTACATGGGCACCCCAACCTAAGTTGTATACATCCAATGTAAGGGGAATGGGCTCCTTGGTGCTGAGACTCTGACCCTGAATGGTCTTTGTTAACCACCAGCGCAAATCTTGCCAAGTTAATGCGCTTATGTCCAAAGATCTGACCGGAGAGACCAAGATAGGGCTGGAGGAAGACAGGAAGTAATTTCTCCTCAGAATGAATGGATGAGCTCCTTCTGTCAGGGAGGAGCAACATCATGGAGAAGCACCATGAACGTCACGGAGGAGCATCATGAACATCAGGGAAAAGCACCGTGATCGTCAGCGAGGAGCACCATGAAATAAGAAATAATCCATAGGAGACCAATGAATTGAGGTCAGAGATAATCCATAGACCAATGAATGGAGGACTGAGATAATCCATAGGAGACCAATGAAAGGGGGGCTGAGATAATCCATAGACCAATGAATGGAAGTCTGAGATAATCCATAGGAGACCAATGAATGGGGACTGAGATAATCCATAGGAGACCAATGAATGGAGGTCTGAGATAATCCATAGACCAATGAATGGAGGACTGAGATAATCCATAGGAGACCAATGAAAGGGGGGCTGAGATAATCCATAGACCAATGAATGGAGGTCTGAGATAATCCATAGGAGACCAATGAATGGAGGTCTGAGATAATCCATAGGAGACCAATGAATGGAGGCTGAGATAATCCATAGGAGACCAATGAATAGAGGACTGAGATCCATAGGAGACCAATGAATGGAGGTCTGAGATAATCCATAGGAGACCAATGAATGGAGGTCTGAGATAATCCATAGGAGACCAATGAATGGAGGTCTGAGATAATCCATAGGAGACCAATGAATGGGGGCTGAGATAATCCATAGGAGACCAATGAATGGGGGTTGAGATAATCCAAAAACCAATGAATGGGGACTGAGATAATCCATAGGAGACCAATGAATGGAGGCTGAGATAATCCATAGGAGACCAATGAATGGAGGCTGAGATAATCCATAGGAGACCAATGAATAGAGGACTGAGATAATCCATAGGAGACCAATGAATGGAGGTCTGAGATAATCCATAGGAGACCAATGAATGGAGGTCTGAGATAATCCATAGGAGACCAATGAATGGGGGGCTGAGATAATCCATAGGAGACCAATGAATGGGGGCTGAGATAATCCATATGAGACCAATGAATGGGGGGACTGAGATAATCCATAGGAGACCAATGAATGAGGGCTGAGATAATCCATAGAAGACCAATGAATGGGGGCTGAGATAATCCATAGGAGACCAATGAATGGAGGACTGAGATAATCCATAGGAGACCAATGAATGGGGGCTGAGATAATCCATAGGAGACCAATGAATGGGGGTTGAGATAATCCATAGGAGACCAATGAATGGGGGTTGAGATAATCCATAGGAGACCAATGAATGGGGGTTGAGATAATCCATATGAGACCAATGAATGGGGGCTGAGATAATTCATAGGAGACCAATGAATGGGGGGCTGAGATAATCCATAGGAGACCAATGAATGGGGGTCTGAGATAATCCATAGGAGACCAATGAATGGGGGCTGAGATAATCCATAGGAGACCAATGAATGGGGGCTGAGATAATCCATAGGAGACCAATGAATGGGGGCTGAGATAATCCATAGGAGACCAATGAATGGAGGACTGAGATAATCCATAGGAGACCAATGAATGGGGGGCTGAGATAATCCATAGGAGACCAATGAATGTAGGATTGAGATAATCCATAGGAGACCAATGAATGTAGGATTGAGATAATCCATAGGAGACCAATGAATGGGGTGACTGAGATAATCCATAGGAGACCAATGAATGGGGCCTGAGATAATCCATAGGAGACCAATGAATGGGGCCTGAGATAATCCATAGGAGACCAATGAATGGGGGCTGAGATAATCCATAGGAGACCAATGAATGGGGGCTGAGATAATCCATAGAAGACCAATGAATGGGGGCTGAGATAATCCATAGGAGACCAATGAATGGGGGCTGAGATAATCCTTAGGAGACCAATGAATGGGGGCTGAGATAATCCATAGGAGACCAATGAATGGAGGACTGGGATAATCCATAGGAGACCAATGAATGTAGGATTGAGATAATACATAGGAGACCAATGAATGGGGGCTGAGATAATCCATAGGAGGCCAATGAATGGGGGCTGAGATAATCCATAGGAGACCAATGAATGGGGGGACTGAGATAATACATAGGAGACCAATGAATGGGGGGCTGAGATAATCCATAGGAGACCAATGAATGGGGGCTGAGATCATCCATAGGAGACCAATGAATGGGGGCTGAGATAATCCATAGGAGACCAATGAATGGGGGCTGAGATAATCCATAGGAGAACAATGAATGGGGGCTGAGATAATCCATAGGAGACCAATGAATGGAGGCTGAGATAATCCATAGGAGACCAATGAATGGGGGGGGGGGGGCTGAGATAATCCATAGGAGACCAATGAATGGGGGGCTGAGATAATCCATAGGAGACCAATGAATGGGGGCTGAGATAATCCATAGGAGACCAATGAATGGAGGACTGGGATAATCCATAGGAGACCAATGAATGGGGGCTGAGATAATCCATAGGAGACCAATGAATGGGGGCTGAGATAATCCATAGGAGACAAATGAATGGGGGCTGAGGTAATCCACAGGAGACCAATGAATGGGGGCTGAGATAATCCATAGGAGACCAATGAATGGGGGCTGAGATAATCCATAGGAGACCAATGAATGGGGGCTGAGATAATCCATAGGAGACCAATGAATGGGGGCTGAGATAACCCATAGGAGACCAATGAATGGGGGCTGAGATAATCCATAGGAGACCAATGAATGGAGGCTGAGATAATCCATAGGAGACCAATGAATAGAGGACTGAGATCCATAGGAGACCAATGAATGGAGGTCTGAGATAATCCATAGGAGACCAATGAATGGAGGTCTGAGATAATCCATAGGAGACCAATGAATGGAGGTCTGAGATAATCCATAGGAGACCAATGAATGGGGGCTGAGATAATCCATAGGAGACCAATGAATGGGGGTTGAGATAATCCAAAAACCAATGAATGGGGACTGAGATAATCCATAGGAGACCAATGAATGGAGGCTGAGATAATCCATAGGAGACCAATGAATGGAGGCTGAGATAATCCATAGGAGACCAATGAATAGAGGACTGAGATAATCCATAGGAGACCAATGAATGGAGGTCTGAGATAATCCATAGGAGACCAATGAATGGAGGTCTGAGATAATCCATAGGAGACCAATGAATGGGGGGCTGAGATAATCCATAGGAGACCAATGAATGGGGGCTGAGATAATCCATATGAGACCAATGAATGGGGGGACTGAGATAATCCATAGGAGACCAATGAATGAGGGCTGAGATAATCCATAGAAGACCAATGAATGGGGGCTGAGATAATCCATAGGAGACCAATGAATGGAGGACTGAGATAATCCATAGGAGACCAATGAATGGGGGCTGAGATAATCCATAGGAGACCAATGAATGGGGGTTGAGATAATCCATAGGAGACCAATGAATGGGGGTTGAGATAATCCATAGGAGACCAATGAATGGGGGTTGAGATAATCCATATGAGACCAATGAATGGGGGCTGAGATAATTCATAGGAGACCAATGAATGGGGGGCTGAGATAATCCATAGGAGACCAATGAATGGGGGTCTGAGATAATCCATAGGAGACCAATGAATGGGGGCTGAGATAATCCATAGGAGACCAATGAATGGGGGCTGAGATAATCCATAGGAGACCAATGAATGGGGGCTGAGATAATCCATAGGAGACCAATGAATGGAGGACTGAGATAATCCATAGGAGACCAATGAATGGGGGGCTGAGATAATCCATAGGAGACCAATGAATGTAGGATTGAGATAATCCATAGGAGACCAATGAATGTAGGATTGAGATAATCCATAGGAGACCAATGAATGGGGTGACTGAGATAATCCATAGGAGACCAATGAATGGGGCCTGAGATAATCCATAGGAGACCAATGAATGGGGCCTGAGATAATCCATAGGAGACCAATGAATGGGGGCTGAGATAATCCATAGGAGACCAATGAATGGGGGCTGAGATAATCCATAGAAGACCAATGAATGGGGGCTGAGATAATCCATAGGAGACCAATGAATGGGGGCTGAGATAATCCTTAGGAGACCAATGAATGGGGGCTGAGATAATCCATAGGAGACCAATGAATGGAGGACTGGGATAATCCATAGGAGACCAATGAATGTAGGATTGAGATAATACATAGGAGACCAATGAATGGGGGCTGAGATAATCCATAGGAGGCCAATGAATGGGGGCTGAGATAATCCATAGGAGACCAATGAATGGGGGGACTGAGATAATACATAGGAGACCAATGAATGGGGGGCTGAGATAATCCATAGGAGACCAATGAATGGGGGCTGAGATCATCCATAGGAGACCAATGAATGGGGGCTGAGATAATCCATAGGAGACCAATGAATGGGGGCTGAGATAATCCATAGGAGAACAATGAATGGGGGCTGAGATAATCCATAGGAGACCAATGAATGGAGGCTGAGATAATCCATAGGAGACCAATGAATGGGGGGGGGGGCTGAGATAATCCATAGGAGACCAATGAATGGGGGGCTGAGATAATCCATAGGAGACCAATGAATGGGGGCTGAGATAATCCATAGGAGACCAATGAATGGAGGACTGGGATAATCCATAGGAGACCAATGAATGGGGGCTGAGATAATCCATAGGAGACCAATGAATGGGGGCTGAGATAATCCATAGGAGACAAATGAATGGGGGCTGAGGTAATCCACAGGAGACCAATGAATGGGGGCTGAGATAATCCATAGGAGACCAATGAATGGGGGCTGAGATAATCCATAGAAGACCAATGAATGGGGGCTGAGATAATCCATAGGAGACCAATGAATGGGGGCTGAGATAATCCTTAGGAGACCAATGAATGGGGGCTGAGATAATCCATAGGAGACCAATGAATGGAGGACTGGGATAATCCATAGGAGACCAATGAATGTAGGATTGAGATAATACATAGGAGACCAATGAATGGGGGCTGAGATAATCCATAGGAGGCCAATGAATGGGGGCTGAGATAATCCATAGGAGACCAATGAATGGGGGGACTGAGATAATACATAGGAGACCAATGAATGGGGGGCTGAGATAATCCATAGGAGACCAATGAATGGGGGCTGAGATCATCCATAGGAGACCAATGAATGGGGGCTGAGATAATCCATAGGAGACCAATGAATGGGGGCTGAGATAATCCATAGGAGAACAATGAATGGGGGCTGAGATAATCCATAGGAGACCAATGAATGGAGGCTGAGATAATCCATAGGAGACCAATGAATGGGGGGGGGGCTGAGATAATCCATAGGAGACCAATGAATGGGGGGCTGAGATAATCCATAGGAGACCAATGAATGGGGGCTGAGATAATCCATAGGAGACCAATGAATGGAGGACTGGGATAATCCATAGGAGACCAATGAATGGGGGCTGAGATAATCCATAGGAGACCAATGAATGGGGGCTGAGATAATCCATAGGAGACAAATGAATGGGGGCTGAGGTAATCCACAGGAGACCAATGAATGGGGGCTGAGATAATCCATAGGAGACCAATGAATGGGGGCTGAGATAATCCATAGGAGACCAATGAATGGGGGCTGAGATAATCCATAGGAGACCAATGAATGGGGGCTGAGATAACCCATAGGAGACCAATGAATGGGGGCTGAGATAATCCATAGGAGACCAATGAATGGAGGCTGAGATAATCCATAGGAGACCAATGAATAGAGGACTGAGATCCATAGGAGACCAATGAATGGAGGTCTGAGATAATCCATAGGAGACCAATGAATGGAGGTCTGAGATAATCCATAGGAGACCAATGAATGGAGGTCTGAGATAATCCATAGGAGACCAATGAATGGGGGCTGAGATAATCCATAGGAGACCAATGAATGGGGGTTGAGATAATCCAAAAACCAATGAATGGGGACTGAGATAATCCATAGGAGACCAATGAATGGAGGCTGAGATAATCCATAGGAGACCAATGAATGGAGGCTGAGATAATCCATAGGAGACCAATGAATAGAGGACTGAGATAATCCATAGGAGACCAATGAATGGAGGTCTGAGATAATCCATAGGAGACCAATGAATGGAGGTCTGAGATAATCCATAGGAGACCAATGAATGGGGGGCTGAGATAATCCATAGGAGACCAATGAATGGGGGCTGAGATAATCCATATGAGACCAATGAATGGGGGGACTGAGATAATCCATAGGAGACCAATGAATGAGGGCTGAGATAATCCATAGAAGACCAATGAATGGGGGCTGAGATAATCCATAGGAGACCAATGAATGGAGGACTGAGATAATCCATAGGAGACCAATGAATGGGGGCTGAGATAATCCATAGGAGACCAATGAATGGGGGTTGAGATAATCCATAGGAGACCAATGAATGGGGGTTGAGATAATCCATAGGAGACCAATGAATGGGGGTTGAGATAATCCATATGAGACCAATGAATGGGGGCTGAGATAATTCATAGGAGACCAATGAATGGGGGGCTGAGATAATCCATAGGAGACCAATGAATGGGGGTCTGAGATAATCCATAGGAGACCAATGAATGGGGGCTGAGATAATCCATAGGAGACCAATGAATGGGGGCTGAGATAATCCATAGGAGACCAATGAATGGGGGCTGAGATAATCCATAGGAGACCAATGAATGGAGGACTGAGATAATCCATAGGAGACCAATGAATGGGGGGCTGAGATAATCCATAGGAGACCAATGAATGTAGGATTGAGATAATCCATAGGAGACCAATGAATGTAGGATTGAGATAATCCATAGGAGACCAATGAATGGGGTGACTGAGATAATCCATAGGAGACCAATGAATGGGGCCTGAGATAATCCATAGGAGACCAATGAATGGGGCCTGAGATAATCCATAGGAGACCAATGAATGGGGGCTGAGATAATCCATAGGAGACCAATGAATGGGGGCTGAGATAATCCATAGAAGACCAATGAATGGGGGCTGAGATAATCCATAGGAGACCAATGAATGGGGGCTGAGATAATCCTTAGGAGACCAATGAATGGGGGCTGAGATAATCCATAGGAGACCAATGAATGGAGGACTGGGATAATCCATAGGAGACCAATGAATGTAGGATTGAGATAATACATAGGAGACCAATGAATGGGGGCTGAGATAATCCATAGGAGGCCAATGAATGGGGGCTGAGATAATCCATAGGAGACCAATGAATGGGGGGACTGAGATAATACATAGGAGACCAATGAATGGGGGGCTGAGATAATCCATAGGAGACCAATGAATGGGGGCTGAGATCATCCATAGGAGACCAATGAATGGGGGCTGAGATAATCCATAGGAGACCAATGAATGGGGGCTGAGATAATCCATAGGAGAACAATGAATGGGGGCTGAGATAATCCATAGGAGACCAATGAATGGAGGCTGAGATAATCCATAGGAGACCAATGAATGGGGGGGGGGGGCTGAGATAATCCATAGGAGACCAATGAATGGGGGGCTGAGATAATCCATAGGAGACCAATGAATGGGGGCTGAGATAATCCATAGGAGACCAATGAATGGAGGACTGGGATAATCCATAGGAGACCAATGAATGGGGGCTGAGATAATCCATAGGAGACCAATGAATGGGGGCTGAGATAATCCATAGGAGACAAATGAATGGGGGCTGAGGTAATCCACAGGAGACCAATGAATGGGGGCTGAGATAATCCATAGGAGACCAATGAATGGGGGCTGAGATAATCCATAGGAGACCAATGAATGGGGGCTGAGATAATCCATAGGAGACCAATGAATGGGGGCTGAGATAACCCATAGGAGACCAATGAATGGGGGCTGAGATAATCCATAGGAGACCAATGAATGGGGGGCTGAGATAATACATAGGAGACCAATGAATGGGGGCTGAGATAATCCATAGGAGACCAATGAATGGGGGCTGAGATAATCCATAGGAGACCAATGAATGGGGGCTGAGATAATCCATAGGAGACCAATGAATGGGGGCTGAGATAATCCATAGGAGACCAATGAATGGGGGCTGAGATAATCCATAGGAGACCAATGAATGGGGGGCTGAGATAATCCGTAGGAGACCAATGAATGGGGGCTGAGATAATCCATAGGAGACCACACTATGGCTTTGTCACGAGGCAATGGGCTTCTGATCGTAAAAACGCAGTCATAGAAACTATATTTGATCGTGACTACCAGAATCCGCAGATATGGATATTAAACTTCTATGAGGAGGGAGTCTTTACAGTAAGAGTAGTCAGGCTGTGTAATGCTGATGATGGGCTCTTTACAGTAAGAGTAGTCAGGCTGTGTAATGCTGATGATGGGCTCTTTACAGTAAGAGTGGTCAGGCTGTGTAATGCTTATGAGGAGGAGAGTAGTCAGGCTGTGTAATGCTTGTGAGGAGGAGTTCTTTCCAGTGAGAGTAGTCAGGCTGTGTAATGCTGATGATGGGCTCTTTACAATAAGAGTAGTCAGGCTGTGTAATGCTTGTGAGGAGGAGTTCTTTACAGTGAGAGTAGTCAGGCTGTGTAATGCATATGAGGAGGAGAGTAGTCAGGCTGTGTAATGCTGATGATGGGCTCTTTACAGTAAGAGTAGTCAGGCTGTGTAATGCTGATGATGGGCTCTTTACAGTAAGAGTAGTCAGGCTGTGTAATGCTGATGATGGGCTCTTTACAGTAAGAGTAGTCAGGCTGTGTAATGCTGATGATGGGCTCTTTACAGTAAGAGTAGTCAGGCTGTGTAATGCTGATGATGGGCTCTTTACAGTAAGAGTAGTCAGGCTGTGTAATGCTGATGATGGGCTCTTTACAGTAAGAGTAGTCAGGCTGTGTAATGCTGATGATGGGCTCTTTACAGTAAGAGTGGTCAGGCTGTGTAATGCTGATGATGGGCTCTTTACAGTGAGAGTAGTCAGGCTGTGTAATGCTGATGATGGGCTCTTTACAGTAAGAGTAGTCAGGCTGTGTAATGCTGATGATGGGCTCTTTACAGTGAGAGTAGTCAGGCTGTGTAATGCTTATGAGGAGGAGAGTAGTCAGGCTGTGTAATGCTTGTGAGGAGGAGTTCTTTCCAGTTAGAGTAGTCAGGCTGTGTAATGCTGATGATGGGTTCTTTACAGTAAGAGTAGTCAGGCTGTGTAATGCTGATGATGGGCTCTTTACAGTAAGAGTAGTCAGGCTGTGTAATGCTGATGATGGGCTCTTTACAGTAAGAGTAGTCAGGCTGTGTAATGCTTGTGAGGAGGAGTTCTTTACAGTGAGAGTAGTCAGGCTGTGTAATGCATATGAGGAGGAGAGTAGTCAGGCTGTGTAATGCTGATGATGGGCTCTTTACAGTAAGAGTAGTCAGGCTGTGTAATGCTGATGATGGGCTCTTTACAGTAAGAGTAGTCAGGCTGTGTAATGCTGATGATGGGCTCTTTACAGTGAGAGTAGTCAGGCTGTGTAATGCATATGAGGAGGAGAGTAGTCAGGCTGTGTAATGCTGATGATGGGCTCTTTACAGTAAGAGTGGTCAGGCTGTGTAATGCTGATGATGGGCTCTTTACAGTGAGAGTAGTCAGGCTGTGTCATGCTGATGATGGGCTCTTTACAGTAAGAGTAGTCAGGCTGTGTAATGCTGATGATGGGCTCTTTACAGTAAGAGTAGTCAGGCTGTGTAATGCTGATGATGGGCTCTTTACAGTAAGAGTAGTCAGGCTGTGTAATGCTTGTGAGGAGGAGTTCTTTACAGTGAGAGTAGTCAGGCTGTGTAATGCATATGAGGAGGAGAGTAGTCAGGCTGTGTAATGCATATGAGGAGGAGAGTAGTCAGGCTGTGTAATGCTGATGATGGGCTCTTTACAGTAAGAGTAGTCAGGCTGTGTAATGCTTGTGAGGAGGAGTTCTTTACAGTGAGAGTAGTCAGGCTGTGTAATGCATATGAGGAGGAGAGTAGTCAGGCTGTGTAATGCATATGAGGAGGAGAGTGGTCAGGCTGTGTAATGCTTATGAGGAGGAGAGTAGTCAGGCTGTGTAATGCTTGTGAGGAGGAGTTCTTTCCAGTGAGAGTAGTCAGGCTGTGTAATGCTGATGATGGGTTCTTTACAGTAAGAGTAGTCAGGCTGTGTAATGCTGATGATGGGCTCTTTACAGTAAGAGTAGTCAGGCTGTGTAATGCTGATGATGGGCTCTTTACAGTAAGAGTAGTCAGGCTGTGTAATGCTGATGATGGGCTCTTTACAGTAAGAGTAGTCAGGCTGTGTAATGCTTGTGAGGAGGAGTTCTTTACAGTGAGAGTAGTCAGGCTGTGTAATGCATATGAGGAGGAGAGTAGTCAGGCTGTGTAATGCTGATGATGGGCTCTTTACAGTAAGAGTAGTCAGGCTGTGTAATGCTGATGATGGGCTCTTTACAGTAAGAGTAGTCAGGCTGTGTAATGCTGATGATGGGCTCTTTACAGTAAGAGTGGTCAGGCTGTGTAATGCTTATGAGGAGGAGAGTAGTCAGGCTGTGTAATGCTTGTGAGGAGGAGTTCTTTCTAGTGAGAGTAGTCAGGCTGTGTAATGCTGATGATGGGTTCTTTACAGTAAGAGTAGTCAGGCTGTGTAATGCTGATGATGGGTTCTTTACAGTAAGAGTAGTCAGGCTGTGTAATGCTGATGATGGGCTCTTTACAGTAAGAGTAGTCAGGCTGTGTAATGCTGATGATGGGCTCTTAACAGTAAGAGTAGTCAGGCTGTGTAATGCTTGTGAGGAGGAGTTCTTTACAGTGAGAGTAGTCAGGCTGTGTAATGCATATGAGGAGGAGAGTAGTCAGGCTGTGTAATGCTGATGATGGGCTCTTTACAGTAAGAGTAGTCAGGCTGTGTAATGCTGATGATGGGTTCTTTACAGTAAGAGTAGTCAGGCTGTGTAATGCTGATGATGGGCTCTTTACAGTAAGAGTAGTCAGGCTGTGTAATGCTTGTGAGGAGGAGTTCTTTACAGTGAGAGTAGTCAGGCTGTGTAATGCATATGAGGAGGAGAGTAGTCAGGCTGTGTAATGCTGATGATGGGCTCTTTACAGTAAGAGTAGTCAGGCTGTGTAATGCTTATGATGGGCTCTTTACAGTAAGAGTAGTCAGGCTGTGTAATGCTGATGATGGGCTCTTTACAGTAAGAGTAGTCAGGCTGTGTAATGCTTGTGAGGAGGAGTTCTTTACAGTGAGAGTAGTCAGGCTGTGTCATGCTGATGATGGGCTCTTTACAGTAAGAGTAGTCAGGCTGTGTAATGCTGATGATGGGCTCTTTACAGTAAGAGTAGTCAGGCTGTGTAATGCTTGTGAGGAGTTCTTTACAGTAAGAGTAGTCAGGCTGTGTAATGCTGATGATGGGCTCTTTACAGTAAGAGTAGTCAGGCTGTGTAATGCTTGTGAGGAGGAGTTCTTTACAGTGAGAGTAGTCAGGCTGTGTAATGCATATGAGGAGGAGAGTAGTCAGGCTGTGTAATGCTGATGATGGGCTCTTTACAGTAAGAGTAGTCAGGCTGTGTAATACTGATGATGGGCTCTTTACAGTAAGAGTGGTCAGGCTGTGTAATGCTGATGATGGGCTCTTTACAGTAAGAGTGGTCAGGCTGTGTAATGCTTATGAGGAGGAGAGTAGTCAGGCTGTGTAATGCTTGTGAGGAGGAGTTCTTTCCAGTGAGAGTAGTCAGGCTGTGTAATGCTGATGATGGGTTCTTTACAGTAAGAGTAGTCAGGCTGTGTAATGCTGATGATGGGCTCTTTACAGTAAGAGTAGTCAGGCTGTGTAATGCTGATGATGGGCTCTTAACAGTAAGAGTAGTCAGGCTGTGTAATGCTTGTGAGGAGGAGTTCTTTACAGTGAGAGTAGTCAGGCTGTGTAATGCATATGAGGAGGAGAGTAGTCAGGCTGTGTAATGCTGATGATGGGCTCTTTACAGTAAGAGTAGTCAGGCTGTGTAATGCTTGTGAGGAGGAGTTCTTTACAGTAAGAGTAGTCAGGCTGTGTAATGCTGATGATGGGCTCTTTACAGTAAGAGTAGTCAGGCTGTGTAATGCTTGTGAGGAGGAGTTCTTTACAGTGAGAGTAGTCAGGCTGTGTAATGCATATGAGGAGGAGAGTAGTCAGGCTGTGTAATGCTGATGATGGGCTCTTTACAGTAAGAGTAGTCAGGCTGTGTAATGCTGATGATGGGCTCTTTACAGTAAGAGTAGTCAGGCTGTGTAATGCTGATGATGGGCTCTTTACAGTAAGAGTAGTCAGGCTGCGTAATGCTTGTGAGGAGGAGTTCTTTACAGTGAGAGTAGTCAGGCTGTGTCATGCTGATGATGGGCTCTTTACAGTAAGAGTAGTCAGGCTGTGTAATGCTGATGATGGGCTCTTTACAGTAAGAGTAGTCAGGCTGTGTAATGCTTGTGAGGAGGAGTTCTTTACAGTAAGAGTAGTCAGGCTGTGTAATGCTGATGATGGGCTCTTTACAGTAAGAGTAGTCAGGCTGTGTAATGCTGATGATGGGCTCTTTACAGTAAGAGTAGTCAGGCTGTGTAATGCTTGTGAGGAGGAGTTCTTTACAGTAAGAGTAGTCAGGCTGTGTAATGCTGATGATGGGCTCTTTACAGTAAGAGTAGTCAGGCTGTGTAATGCATATGAGGAGGAGAGTAGTCAGGCTGTGTAATGCTTGTGAGGAGGAGTTCTTTACAGTAAGAGTAGTCAGGCTGTGTAATGCTGATGATGGGCTCTTTACAGTAAGAGTAGTCAGGCTGTGTAATGCTGATGATGGGCTCTTTACAGTAAGAGTAGTCAGGCTGTGTAATGCTGATGATGGGCTCTTTACAGTAAGAGTAGTCAGGCTGTGTAATGCTGATGATGGGCTCTTTACAGTAAGAGTAGTCAGGCTGTGTAATGCTGATGATGGGCTCTTTACAGTAAGAGTGGTCAGGCTGTGTAATGCTGATGATGGGCTCTTTACAGTGAGAGTAGTCAGGCTGTGTAATGCATATGAGGAGGAGAGTAGTCAGGCTGTGTAATGCTGATGATGGGCTCTTTACAGTAAGAGTAGTCAGGCTGTGTAATGCTGATGATGGGCTCTTTACAGTAAGAGTAGTCAGGCTGTGTAATGCTGATGATGGGCTCTTTACAGTAAGAGTAGTCAGGCTGTGTAATGCTTGTGAGGAGGAGTTCTTTACAGTAAGAGTAGTCAGGCTGTGTAATGCTGATGATGGGCTCTTTACAGTAAGAGTAGTCAGGCTGTGTAATGCTGATGATGGGCTCTTTACAGTAAGAGTAGTCAGGCTGTGTAATGCTGATGATGGGCTCTTTACAGTAAGAGTGGTCAGGCTGTGTAATGCTGATGATGGGCTCTTTACAGTAAGAGTAGTCAGGCTGTGTAATGCTGATGATGGGCTCTTTACAGTAAGAGTAGTCAGGCTGTGTAATGCTTGTGAGGAGGAGTTCTTTACAGTGAGAGTAGTCAGGCTGTGTAATGCATATGAGGAGGAGAGTAGTCAGGCTGTGTAATGCTGATGATGGGCTCTTTACAGTAAGAGTAGTCAGGCTGTGTAATGCTGATGATGGGCTCTTTACAGTAAGAGTAGTCAGGCTGTGTAATGCTGATGATGGGCTCTTTACAGTGAGAGTAGTCAGGCTGTGTAATGCATATGAGGAGGAGAGTAGTCAGGCTGTGTAATGCTGATGATGGGCTCTTTACAGTAAGAGTGGTCAGGCTGTGTAATGCTGATGATGGGCTCTTTACAGTGAGAGTAGTCAGGCTGTGTCATGCTGATGATGGGCTCTTTACAGTAAGAGTAGTCAGGCTGTGTAATGCTGATGATGGGCTCTTTACAGTAAGAGTAGTCAGGCTGTGTAATGCTGATGATGGGCTCTTTACAGTAAGAGTAGTCAGGCTGTGTAATGCTTGTGAGGAGGAGTTCTTTACAGTGAGAGTAGTCAGGCTGTGTAATGCATATGAGGAGGAGAGTAGTCAGGCTGTGTAATGCATATGAGGAGGAGAGTAGTCAGGCTGTGTAATGCTGATGATGGGCTCTTTACAGTAAGAGTGGTCAGGCTGTGTAATGCTGATGATGGGCTCTTTACAGTAAGAGTGGTCAGGCTGTGTAATGCTTATGAGGAGGAGAGTAGTCAGGCTGTGTAATGCTTGTGAGGAGGAGTTCTTTCCAGTGAGAGTAGTCAGGCTGTGTAATGCTGATGATGGGTTCTTTACAGTAAGAGTAGTCAGGCTGTGTAATGCTGATGATGGGCTCTTTACAGTAAGAGTAGTCAGGCTGTGTAATGCTGATGATGGGCTCTTTACAGTAAGAGTAGTCAGGCTGTGTAATGCTGATGATGGGCTCTTTACAGTAAGAGTGGTCAGGCTGTGTAATGCTTATGAGGAGGAGAGTAGTCAGGCTGTGTAATGCTTGTGAGGAGGAGTTCTTTCTAGTGAGAGTAGTCAGGCTGTGTAATGCTGATGATGGGTTCTTTACAGTAAGAGTAGTCAGGCTGTGTAATGCTGATGATGGGTTCTTTACAGTAAGAGTAGTCAGGCTGTGTAATGCTGATGATGGGCTCTTTACAGTAAGAGTAGTCAGGCTGTGTAATGCTGATGATGGGCTCTTAACAGTAAGAGTAGTCAGGCTGTGTAATGCTTGTGAGGAGGAGTTCTTTACAGTGAGAGTAGTCAGGCTGTGTAATGCATATGAGGAGGAGAGTAGTCAGGCTGTGTAATGCTGATGATGGGCTCTTTACAGTAAGAGTAGTCAGGCTGTGTAATGCTGATGATGGGTTCTTTACAGTAAGAGTAGTCAGGCTGTGTAATGCTGATGATGGGCTCTTTACAGTAAGAGTAGTCAGGCTGTGTAATGCTTGTGAGGAGGAGTTCTTTACAGTGAGAGTAGTCAGGCTGTGTAATGCATATGAGGAGGAGAGTAGTCAGGCTGTGTAATGCTGATGATGGGCTCTTTACAGTAAGAGTAGTCAGGCTGTGTAATGCTTATGATGGGCTCTTTACAGTAAGAGTAGTCAGGCTGTGTAATGCTGATGATGGGCTCTTTACAGTAAGAGTAGTCAGGCTGTGTAATGCTTGTGAGGAGGAGTTCTTTACAGTGAGAGTAGTCAGGCTGTGTCATGCTGATGATGGGCTCTTTACAGTAAGAGTAGTCAGGCTGTGTAATGCTGATGATGGGCTCTTTACAGTAAGAGTAGTCAGGCTGTGTAATGCTTGTGAGGAGTTCTTTACAGTAAGAGTAGTCAGGCTGTGTAATGCTGATGATGGGCTCTTTACAGTAAGAGTAGTCAGGCTGTGTAATGCTTGTGAGGAGGAGTTCTTTACAGTGAGAGTAGTCAGGCTGTGTAATGCATATGAGGAGGAGAGTAGTCAGGCTGTGTAATGCTGATGATGGGCTCTTTACAGTAAGAGTAGTCAGGCTGTGTAATACTGATGATGGGCTCTTTACAGTAAGAGTGGTCAGGCTGTGTAATGCTGATGATGGGCTCTTTACAGTAAGAGTGGTCAGGCTGTGTAATGCTTATGAGGAGGAGAGTAGTCAGGCTGTGTTATGCTTGTGAGGAGGAGTTCTTTCCAGTGAGAGTAGTCAGGCTGTGTAATGCTGATGATGGGTTCTTTACAGTAAGAGTAGTCAGGCTGTGTAATGCTGATGATGGGCTCTTTACAGTAAGAGTAGTCAGGCTGTGTAATGCTGATGATGGGCTCTTAACAGTAAGAGTAGTCAGGCTGTGTAATGCTTGTGAGGAGGAGTTCTTTACAGTGAGAGTAGTCAGGCTGTGTAATGCATATGAGGAGGAGAGTAGTCAGGCTGTGTAATGCTGATGATGGGCTCTTTACAGTAAGAGTAGTCAGGCTGTGTAATGCTTGTGAGGAGGAGTTCTTTACAGTAAGAGTAGTCAGGCTGTGTAATGCTGATGATGGGCTCTTTACAGTAAGAGTAGTCAGGCTGTGTAATGCTTGTGAGGAGGAGTTCTTTACAGTGAGAGTAGTCAGGCTGTGTAATGCATATGAGGAGGAGAGTAGTCAGGCTGTGTAATGCTGATGATGGGCTCTTTACAGTAAGAGTAGTCAGGCTGTGTAATGCTGATGATGGGCTCTTTACAGTAAGAGTAGTCAGGCTGTGTAATGCTGATGATGGGCTCTTTACAGTAAGAGTAGTCAGGCTGCGTAATGCTTGTGAGGAGGAGTTCTTTACAGTGAGAGTAGTCAGGCTGTGTCATGCTGATGATGGGCTCTTTACAGTAAGAGTAGTCAGGCTGTGTAATGCTGATGATGGGCTCTTTACAGTAAGAGTAGTCAGGCTGTGTAATGCTTGTGAGGAGGAGTTCTTTACAGTAAGAGTAGTCAGGCTGTGTAATGCTGATGATGGGCTCTTTACAGTAAGAGTAGTCAGGCTGTGTAATGCTGATGATGGGCTCTTTACAGTAAGAGTAGTCAGGCTGTGTAATGCTTGTGAGGAGGAGTTCTTTACAGTAAGAGTAGTCAGGCTGTGTAATGCTGATGATGGGCTCTTTACAGTAAGAGTAGTCAGGCTGTGTAATGCATATGAGGAGGAGAGTAGTCAGGCTGTGTAATGCTTGTGAGGAGGAGTTCTTTACAGTAAGAGTAGTCAGGCTGTGTAATGCTGATGATGGGCTCTTTACAGTAAGAGTAGTCAGGCTGTGTAATGCTGATGATGGGCTCTTTACAGTAAGAGTAGTCAGGCTGTGTAATGCTGATGATGGGCTCTTTACAGTAAGAGTAGTCAGGCTGTGTAATGCTGATGATGGGCTCTTTACAGTAAGAGTGGTCAGGCTGTGTAATGCTGATGATGGGCTCTTTACAGTGAGAGTAGTCAGGCTGTGTAATGCATATGAGGAGGAGAGTAGTCAGGCTGTGTAATGCTGATGATGGACTCTTTACAGTAAGAGTAGTCAGGCTGTGTAATGCTGATGATGGGCTCTTTACAGTAAGAGTAGTCAGGCTGTGTAATGCTGATGATGGGCTCTTTACAGTAAGAGTGGTCAGGCTGTGTAATGCTTATGAGGAGGAGAGTAGTCAGGCTGTGTAATGCTTGTGAGGAGGAGTTCTTTCCAGTGAGAGTAGTCAGGCTGTGTAATGCTGATGATTGGTTCTTTACAGTAAGAGTAGTCAGGCTGTGTAATGCTGATGATGGGCTCTTTACAGTAAGAGTAGTCAGGCTGTGTAATGCTGATGATGGGCTCTTAACAGTAAGAGTAGTCAGGCTGTGTAATGCTGATAATGGGCTCTTTACAGTAAGAGTAGTCAGGCTGTGTAATGCTGATGATGGGCTCTTTACAGTAAGAGTAGTCAGGCTGTGTAATGCTGATGATGGGCTCTTTACAGTAAAAGTGGTCAGGCTGTGTAATGCTGATGATGGGCTCTTTACAGTAAGAGTAGTCAGGCTGTGTAATGCTTGTGAGGAGGAGTTCTTTACAGTGAGAGTAGTCAGGCTGTGTAATGCATATGAGGAGGAGAGTAGTCAGGCTGTGTAATGCTGATGATGGGCTCTTTACAGTAAGAGTAGTCAGGCTGTGTAATGCTGATGATGGGCTCTTTACAGTAAGAGTAGTCAGGCTGTGTAATGCTGATGATGGGCTCTTTACAGTAAGAGTGGTCAGGCTGTGTAATGCTTATGAGGAGGAGAGTAGTCAGGCTGTGTAATGCTTGTGAGGAGGAGTTCTTTCCAGTGAGAGTAGTCAGGCTGTGTAATGCTGATGATGGGTACTTTACAGTAAGAGTAGTCAGGCTGTGTAATGCTGATGATGGGCTCTTAACAGTAAGAGTAGTCAGGCTGTGTAATGCTTGTGAGGAGGAGTTCTTTACAGTGAGAGTAGTCAGGCTGTGTAATGCATATGAGGAGGAGAGTAGTCAGGCTGTGTAATGCTGATGATGGGCTCTTTACAGTAAGAGTAGTCAGGCTGTGTAATGCTGATGATGGGCTCTTTACAGTAAGAGTAGTCAGGCTGTGTAATGCTTGTGAGGAGGAGTTCTTTACAGTGAGAGTAGTCAGGCTGTGTCATGCTGATGATGGGCTCTTTACAGTAAGAGTAGTCAGGCTGTGTAATGCTGATGATGGGCTCTTTACAGTAAGAGTAGTCAGGCTGTGTAATGCTTGTGAGGAGGAGTTCTTTACAGTAAGAGTAGTCAGGCTGTGTAATGCTGATGATGGGCTCTTTACAGTAAGAGTAGTCAGGCTGTGTAATGCTGATGATGGTCTCTTTACAGTAAGAGTAGTCAGGCTGTGTAATGCTTGTGAGGAGGAGTTCTTTACAGTAAGAGTAGTCAGGCTGTGTAATGCTGATGATGGGCTCTTTACAGTAAGAGTAGTCAGGCTGTGTAATGCATATGAGGAGGAGAGTAGTCAGGCTGTGTAATGCTGATGATGGGCTCTTTACAGTAAGAGTAGTCAGGCTGTGTAATGCTGATGATGGGCTCTTTACAGTAAGAGTAGTCAGGCTGTGTAATGCTGATGATGGGCTCTTTACAGTAAGAGTAGTCAGGCTGTGTAATGCTGATGATGGGCTCTTTACAGTAAGAGTGGTCAGGCTGTGTAATGCTGATGATGGGCTCTTTACAGTAAGAGTAGTCAGGCTGTGTAATGCTGATGATGGGCTCTTTACAGTAAGAGTAGTCAGGCTGTGTAATGCTGATGATGGGCTCTTTACAGTAAGAGTAGTCAGGCTGTGTAATGCTGATGATGGTCTCTTTACAGTAAGAGTAGTCAGGCTGTGTAATGCTTGTGAGGAGGAGTTCTTTACAGTGAGAGTAGTCAGGCTGTGTCATGCTGATGATGGGCTCTTTACAGTAAGAGTAGTCAGGCTGTGTAATGCTGATGATGGGCTCTTTACAGTAAGAGTAGTCAGGCTGTGTAATGCTTGTGAGGAGGAGTTCTTTACAGTAAGAGTAGTCAGGCTGTGTAATGCTGATGATGGGCTCTTTACAGTAAGAGTAGTCAGGCTGTGTAATGCTTGTGAGGAAGAGTTCTTTACAGTGAGAGTAGTCAGGCTGTGTAATGCTGATGATGGGCTCTTTACAGTAAGAGTAGTCAGGCTGTGTAATGCTGATGATGGGCTCTTTACAGTAAGAGTAGTCAGGCTGTGTAATGCTTGTGAGGAGGAGTTCTTTACAGTAAGAGTAGTCAGGCTGTGTAATGCTGATGATGGGCTCTTTACAGTGAGAGTAGTCAGGCTGTGTAATGCTGATGATGGGCTCTTTACAGTGAGAGTAGTCAGGCTGTGTAATGCTGATGATGGGTTCTTTACAGTAAGAGTGGTCAGGCTGTGTAATGCTTGTGAGGAGGAGTTCTTTACAGTAAGAGTAGTCAGGCTGTGTAATGCTGATGATGGGCTCTTTACAGTAAGAGTAGTCAGGCTGTGTAATGCTTGTGAGGAGGAGTTCTTTACAGTAAGAGTAGTCAGGCTGTGTAATGCTGATGATGGGCTCTTTACAGTGAGAGTAGTCAGGCTGTGTAATGCTGATGATGGGCTCTTTACAGTAAGAGTAGTCAGGCTGTGTAATGCATATGAGGAAGGGTTCTTTACAGTGAGAATGGTCAGGCTGTACAATACTTACAAGGAGGGGTTCTTCACAGTAAGAGTGGTCAGGCTGTGTAATACTTAATGGGGAAAAAACTGTTGACCGTGCCAGAAGATACGAAATTAAAGGGGTATTCCAGGATAATTTTTTATTTGACTATGCTACAGGGGTGTAAAGTTTGTGTAGTCCATAATATAGTGTCTGTACCTGTGTGTGACGGTTTTCTCACAATTCTTCTGTGATTTTCACCCCAATATTTATTTTTAACAGCATACAAAATGACTGTTGTCTCAGATTTTTCCCAGGTTGCAATGCGGCCGAGACCTGACTCACTAGTCAGCTGATTACAGGGAGCCTGTCTGCTTCAATGGGTGGAGCGATCACTTGGTGGGAGAGAGATCAATCTGCAACTAATGCAACAGCTGTAGGCACCCTGATTGAAAACCACAGGTCTTTTTGAATGGATGCAGCTCATTTATGTTTCAATGGGTGGGGTGGCTGATGTGTGGGAGGGAGGAAAATGGAATTATGGGATTTGTAGGCAAAAAAGAAAACTCAAACAGGAAATACCAGTTCACAAAAAGCCAGCCACAGTGTTATGGTAATGTCACAACATAGCCAAGACAAGCGCAGATCCTTCCTAAGCCTGTCCATTACTGTCTTATGGTGGAGAACCCCTTTAAGATTCCTGTCACAACAAGATCCGTCGAAGATTTGGGATGAGATACTGAGGATTGGTGTTGAGGTGGTGTGGACTGTATGAGGACTCCTGACCATTGGTGGTGGACCCTATGGACGGCTCAGGGGAGACCTCGGCCACGTCTTGGGATATGTGAAATTCCATACTCCTTACCATAGAGCAGTGTCTTTAAAACAGTGTGTCTCCAGCTGTTGCAAAACTACAACTCCCAGCATGCCCGGACAGCCAACAGCATGCTGGAAGTTGTAGTTTTGCAACAGCTGGAGCTGCGCTGTTCGGAAAACCCTCCCACAGAACAACAGCAATTAGGTATTAGGAAGTAGAATGGATAGCAGTTAATTGTAATATCCATATCAGACACTAGGTGTCAGCAGATATGGAATAACTGTATCATACACAGATGTGCTATTCCAGCCGAGGCCACTAGATGTCAGCCAATGTCTTCCGTATTCTGATATACATATTACGGGAGATCCTACGTGCCCAGTTGTTAACCCCTTCAGCACGTGTTTGTGCCGAGGCCCAGGAACCTCCAGGTCAAGCTGTTTTATAAAAGGAGGGGAATGTTGTTGATGTTTAGGGTGGAGGTGGGGTGCCCCTTAAAGACGTGAAGTTTCCAGTTTCCCCGATGCACTTGGCACAAAACGTTCCCAAATCTTCGCTTTGGGGAGAAGATGGAGGAAGCGATTGTCTTCTCCTTCCTGCACATTCAGCGAACATTTTGTTTTGTCCTCCTGGCGATCGGCATGGTACACAGGGGTGACGCAGCGGCTGAGGGTGTGGCGTGAACACCCCCCCCCCCCGCGACCAATCTGCGCTATTGTTATGATAAAAATCATCGCCCACGACCACTTACCCAACAATGTGCAGCCAAGGTCCCGAGACGTCTTCTGAGGTCACCTGGACCCACGGAAAGTCCCCATTGTCCTCGCCAAAACGCGCCAAAGGCGTATGGTCCTCTCTCACGTGCCAGCACCGGACCTGTAAGAGTTAAGTTCTCCCAAACTTAAAGATTTAAAAAAAATTCTGCTTTGTAAAATAGAGAAATGCCGTATTCTAATGTACCTGGCAAAATGGCCGCCTGGGAACTTATACTTAGAAAATAGGGCCAGAAAAAAATCACATATATGTATCCCCGTAACATTCCATTAGAGAATGTTTAATTTTGCTGTAAAAAAAACTAATCAAAAAACAAAAGAAAACATATTAAACTGCTATGAGGAGGGGTTCTTTGCAGTAAGAGTGGTCAGGTGTAATGCTTATTAGGAGGAGTTTTTTTTAATGGTAAGAGTAATTGGGCTGTGAAATGCTTATATGGAGGGGTTCTTTACAGTAAGAATAATTGAGCTGTGTACTGCTTATAAGGAGGTGTTCTTTACAGTAAGAGTGGTCAGATTGTTTAATGGTTATCAGGAGGGGTACTTTACAGTAAGAGTAGTCAGACTGTGTAATCCTTATGAGGAGGGGTTCTTTACAGTAAGAGTAATTGGACCATGTAATGCTTATGAGGAGGGGTTCTTTACAGTAAGAGGAATTGGGCTGTGTAATCCTTATGAGGAGGGGTTCTTTACAGTAAGAGGAATTGGGCTGTGTAATCCTTATGAGGAGGGGTTCTTTACAGTAAGAGGAATTGGGCTGTGTAATCCTTATGAGGAGGGGTTCTTTACAGTAAGAGAAATTGGGCTGTGTAATCCTTATGAGGAGGGGTTCTTTACAGTAAGAGTGGTCAGACTGTAATCCTTATGAGGAGGGGTTCTTTACAGTAAGAGTGGTCAGACTGTAATCCTTATGAGGAGGGGTTCTTTACAGTAATAGTGTTCACCTTATTACACAGGATTTTTTGCATCAGGTAGTAACGGGAGACTCTGTGTGTGTTCAGTGTAATACTGATGCACCTTACGCTTCACTCTCTATAACGTTTCGCTCTCTCTATATAACGTTTCGCTCTCTCTATATAACGTTTCGCCCTCTATATCACGTTTCGCTCTCTATATAATGTTTCGCCCTCTATATCACGTTTCCCTCTCTATATAACGTTTCGCCCACTATATATAACGTTTCACCCACTATATATAACGTTTCGCTCTCTATATAACGTTTCGCCCACTATATATAACGTTTCGCTCTCTATATAACGTTTCGCCCACTATATATAATGTTTTGCTCTCTATATAACGTTTCGCTCTCTATATAACGTTTTGCTCTCTATATCATGTTTTGTTCTCTATATAACGTTTCGCCCTCTATATCACGTTTCGCCCTCTATATCACGTTTCGCTCTCTATATAACGTTTCGCCCACTATATATAACGTTTCGCCCACTATATATAACGTTTCGCCCACTATATGTAACGTTTCGCCCACTATATATAACGTTTCGCCCACTATATATAACGTTTCGCCCACTATATATAATGTTTCGCCCTCTATATCACGTTTCGCCCTCTATATCACGTTTCGCTCTCTATATAACGTTTCGCCCACTATATATAACGTTTCGCCCACTATATATAACGTTTCGCCCACTATATATAACGTTTCGCCCACTATATATAATGTTTCGCCCTCTATATAACGTTTCGTCTCTATATAACGTTTCGCCCACTATATATACAACGTTTCGCCCACTATATATACAACGTTTCGCCCACTATATACAACGTTTCGCCCACTATATACAACGTTTCGCCCATTATATATATAACGTTTTGCCCACTATATATAACGTTTTGCCCACTATATATAACGTTTTGCCCACTATATATATAACGTTTCGCCCACTATATATAACGTTTCGCCCACTATATATAACGTTTCGCCCACTATATATATAACGTTTCGCCCTCTATATCACGTTTCGCTCTCTATATAATGTTTCGCCCTCTATATAACGTTTCGCCCACTATATATAACGTTTCGCTCTCTTTATAACGTTTCGCCCTCTATATCACGTTTCGCCCACTATATATATAACGTTTCGCTCTCTATATCATGTTTTGTTCTATATATCATGTTTTGTTCTCTATATAGCGTTTCGCCCTCTATATGTATGATAGGAGATTAGATTGTGATCTCCTGGGGTCAGGGATGATGGGAGTGATACATTGTATGATAGGAGATTAGATTGTGATCTCCTGGGGTCAGGGATGATGGGAGTGATACATTGTATGTGATAGGAGATTAGATTGTGATCTCCTGGGGTCAGGGATGATGGGAGTGATACATTGTATGATAGAAGATTAGATTGTGAGCTCCTGGGGTCAGGGATGATGGGAGTGATACATTGTATGATAAGAGATTAGATTGTGATCTCCTGGGGTCAGAGATGATGGGAGTGATATATTGTATGATAGGAGATTAGATTGTGATCTCCTGGGGTCAGGGATGATGGGAGTGATACATTGTATGATAGGAGATTAGATTGTGATCTCCTGGGGTCAGGGATGATGGGAGTGATACATTGTATGTGATAGGAGATTAGATTGTGATCTCCTGGGGTCAGGGATGATGGGAGTGATACATTGTATGATAGAAGATTAGATTGTGAGCTCCTGGGGTCAGGGATGATGGGAGTGATACATTGTATGTGATAGGAGATTAGATTGTGATCTCCTGGGGTCAGGGATGATGGGAGTGATACATTGTATGATAGGAGATAAGAGTGTGATCTCCTGGGGTCAGGGATGATGGGAGTGATACATTGTATGATAGGAGATTAGATTGTGATCTCCTGGGGTCAGGGATGATGGGAGTGATACATTGTATGTGATAGGAGATTAGATTGTGATCTCCTGGGGTCAGGGATGATGGGAGTGATACATTGTATGAAAGGAGATTAGATTGTGATCTCCTGGGGTCAGGGATGATGGGAGTGATACATTGTATGATAGGAGATTAGATTGTGATCTCCTGGGGTCAGGGATGATGAGAGTGATACATTGTATGTGATAGGAGATTAGATTGTGAGCTCCTGGGGTCAGGGATGATGGGAGTGATACATTGTATGATAGGAGATTAGATTGTGATCTCCTGGGGTCAGGGATGATGGGAGTGATACATTGTATGATAGGAGATTAGATTGTGATCTCCTGGGGTCAGGGATGATGGGAGTGATACATTGTATGATAGGAGATTAGATTGTGATCTCCTGGGGTCAGGGATGATGGGAGTGATACATTGTATGTGATAGGAGATTAGATTGTGATCTCCTGGGGTCAGGGATGATGGGAGTGATACATTGTATGATAGGAGATTAGATTGTGATCTCCTGGGGTCAGGGATGATGGGAGTGATACATTGTATGTGATAGGAGATTAGATTGTGATCTCCTGGGGTCAGGGATGATGGGAGTGATACATTATATGTGATAGGAGATTAGATTGTGATCTCCTGGGGTCAGGGATGATGGGAGTGATACATTGTATGATAGGAGATTAGATTGTGATCTCCTGGGGTCAGGGATGATGGAAGTGATACATTGTATGATAGGAGATTAGATTGTGAGCTCCTGGGGTCAGGGATGATGGGAGTGATACATTGTATGATAGGAGATTAGATTGTGAGCTCCTGGGGTCAGGGATGATGGGAGTGATACATTGTATGATAGGAGATTAGATTGTGATCTCCTGGGGTCAGGGATGATGGGAGTGATACATTGTATGATAGGAGATTAGATTGTGATCTCCTAGGGTCAGGGATGATGGGAGTGATACATTGTATGATAGGAGATTAGATTGTGATCTCCTGGGGTCAGGGATGATGGGAGTGATACATTGTATGTGATAGGAGATTAGATTGTGATCTCCTGGGGTCAGGGATGATGGGAGTGATACATTGTATGATAGGAGATTAGATTGTGATCTCCTGGGGTCAGGGATGATGGGAGTGATACATTGTATGATAGGAGATTAGATTGTGATCTCCTGGGGTCAGGGATGATGGGAGTGATACATTGTATGATAGGAGATTAGATTGTGATCTCCTGGGCTCAGGGATGATGGGAGTGATACATTGTATGTGATAGGAGATTAGATTGTGATCTCCTGGGGTCAGGGATGATGGGAGTGATACATTGTATGATAGGAGATTAGATTGTGATCTCCTGGGGTCAGGGATGATGGGAGTGATACATTGTATGATAGGAGATTAGATTGTGATCTCCTGGGGTCAGGGATGATGGGAGTGATACATTGTATGATAGGAGATTAGATTGTGATCTCCTGGGGTCAGGGATGATGGGAGTGATACATTGTATGATAGGAGATTAGATTGTGATCTCCTGGGGTCAGGGATGATGGGAGTGATACATTGTATGATAGGAGATTAGATTGTGATCTCCTGGGCTCAGGGATGATGGGAGTGATACATTGTATGTGATAGGAGATTTGATTGTGAGCTCCTGGGGTCAGGGATGATGGGAGTGATACATTGTATGATAGGAGATTAGATTGTGAGCTCCTGGGGTCAGGGATGATGGGAGTGATACATTGTATGATAGGAGATTAGATTGTGATCTCCTGGGGTCAGGGATGATGGGAGTGATACATTGTATGATAGGAGATTAGATTGTGATCTCCTGGGGTCAGGGATGATGGGAGTGATACATTGTATGTGATAGGAGATTAGATTGTGATCTCCTGGGGTCAGGGATGATGGGAGTGATACATTGTATGTGATAGGAGATTAGATTGTGATCTCCTGGGGTCAGGGATGATGGGAGTGATACATTGTATGATAGAAGATTAGATTGTGATCTCCTGGGGTCAGGGATGATGGGAGTGATACATTGTATGATAGGAGATTAGATTGTGATCTCCTGGGGTCAGGGATGATGGGAGTGATACATTGTATGATAGGAGATTAGATTGTGAGCTCCTGGGGTCAGGGATGATGGGAGTGATACATTGTATGATAGGAGATTAGATTGTGATCTCCTGGGGTCAGGGATGATGTGAGTGATACATTGAATGTGATAGATTAGATTGTGATCTCCTGGGGTCAGGGATGATGGGAGTGATACATTGTATGATAGGAGATTAGATTGTGATCTCCTGGGGTCAGGGATGATGGGAGTGATACATTGTATGATAGGAGATTAGATTGTGATCTCCTGGGGTCAGGGATGATGGGAGTGATACATTGTATGTGATAGGAGATTAGATTGTGATCTCCTGGGGTCAGGGATGATGGGAGTGATACATTGTATGAAAGGAGATTAGATTGTGATCTCCTGGGGTCAGGGATGATGGGAGTGATACATTGTATGATAGGAGATTAGATTGTGATCTCCTGGGGTCAGGGATGATGAGAGTGATACATTGTATGTGATAGGAGATTAGATTGTGAGCTCCTGGGGTCAGGGATGATGGGAGTGATACATTGTATGATAGGAGATTAGATTGTGATCTCCTGGGGTCAGAGATGATGGGAGTGATACATTGTATGATAGGAGATTAGATTGTGATCTCCTGGGGTCAGGGATGATGGGAGTGATACATTGTATGTGATAGGAGATTAGATTGTGACCTCCTGGGGGTCAGGGATGATGGGAGTGATACATTGTATGATAGGAGATTAGATTGTGATCTCCTGGGGTCAGGGATGATGGGAGTGATACATTGTATGATAGGAGATTAGATTGTGAGCTCCTGGGGTCAGGGATGATGGGAGTGATACATTGTATGATAGGAGATTAGATTGTGATCTCCTGGGGTCAGGGATGATGGGAGTGATACATTGTATGATAGGAGATTAGATTGTGATCTCCTGGGGTCAGGGATGATGGGAGTGATACATTGTATGTGATAGGAGATTAGATTGTGACCTCCTGGGGGTCAGGGATGATGGGAGTGATACATTGTATGATAGGAGATTAGATTGTGATCTCCTGGGGTCAGGGATGATGGGAGTGATACATTGTATGATAGGAGATTAGATTGTGAGCTCCTGGGGTCAGGGATGATGGGAGTGATACATTGTATGATAGGAGATTAGATTGTGAGCTCCTGGGGTCAGGGATGATGGGAGTGATACATTGAATGATAGGAGATTAGATTGTGATCTCCTGGGGTCAGGGATGATGGGAGTGATACATTGTATGATAGGAGATTAGATTGTGAGCTCCTGGGGTCAGGGATGATGGGAGTGATACATTGTATGTGATAGATTAGATTGTGATCTCCTGGGGTCAGGGATGATGGGAGTGATACATTGTATGTGATAGGAGATTAGATTGTGAGCTCCTGGGGTCAGGGATGATGGGAGTGATACATTGTATGTGATAGGAGATTAGATTGTGATCTCCTGGGGTCAGGGATGATGGGAGTGATACATTGTATGTGATAGGAGATTAGATTGTGATCTCCTGGGGTCAGGGATGATGGGAGTGATACATTGTATGATAGGAGATTAGATTGTGATCTCCTGGGGTCAGGGATGATGGGAGTGATACATTGTATGTGATAGGAGATTAGATTGTGATCTCCTGGGGTCAGGGATGATGGGAGTGATACATTGTATGATAGGAGATTAGATTGTGAGCTCCTGGGGTCAGGGATGATGGGAGTGATACATTGTATGATAGGAGATTAGATTGTGATCTCCTGGGGTCAGGGATGATGGGAGTGATACATTGTATGATAGGAGATTAGATTGTGATCTCCTGGGGTCAGGGATGATGGGAGTGATACATTGTATGTGATAGGAGATTAGATTGTGAGCTCCTGGGGTCAGGGATGATGGGAGTGATACATTGTATGATAGGAGATTAGATTGTGATCTCCTGGGGTCAGGGATGATGGGAGTGATACATTGTATGATAGGAGATTAGATTGTGATCTCCTGGGGTCAGGGATGATGGGAGTGATACATTGTATGTGATAGGTGATTAGATTGTGAGCTCCTGGGGTCAGGGATGATGGGAGTGATACATTGTATGATAGGAGATTAGATTGTGAGCTCATGGGGTCAGGGATGATGGGAGTGATACATTGTATGTGATAGGAGATTAGATTGTGATCTCCTGGGGTCAGGGATGATGGGAGTGATACATTGTATGATAGGAGATTAGGTTGTGATCTCCTGGGGTCAGGGATGATGGGAGTGATACATTGTATGATAGGAGATTAGATTGTGAGCTCCTGGGGTCAGGGATGATGGGAGTGATACATTGTATGATAGGAGATTAGATTGTGAGCTCCCGGGGTCAGGGATGATGGGAGTGATACATTGTATGATAGGAGATTAGATTGTGATCTCCTGGGGTCAGGGATGATGGGAGTGATACATTGTATGTGATAGGAGATTAGATTGTGATCTCCTGGGGTCAGGGATGATGGGAGTGATACATTGTATGATAGGAGATTAGTTTGTGATCTCCTGGGGTCAGGGATGATGGGAGTGATACATTGTATGATAGGAGATTAGATTGTGAGCTCCTGGGGTCAGGGATGATGGGAGTGATACATTGTATGTGATAGGTGATTAGATTGTGATCTCCTGGGGTCAGGGATGATGGGAGTGATACATTGTATGATAGGAGATTAGATTGTGATCTCCTGGGGTCAGGGATGATGGGAGTGATACATTGTATGATAGGAGATTAGATTGTGAGCTCCTGGGGTCAGGGATGATGGGAGTGATACATTGTATGTGATAGGAGATTAGATTGTGAGCTCCTGGGGTCAGGGATGATGGGAGTGATACATTGTATGATAGGAGATTAGATTGTGAGCTCCTGGGGTCAGGGATGATGGGAGTGATACATTGTATGATAGGAGATTAGATTGTGAGCTCCTGGGGTCAGGGATGATGGGAGTGATACATTGTATGTGATAGGAGATTAGATTGTGAGCTCCTAGGGTCAGGGATGATGGGAGTGATACATTGTATGTGATAGGAGATTAGATTGTGATCTCCTGGGGTCAGGGATGATGGGAGTGATACATTGTATGATAGGAGATTCGATTGTGATCTCCTGGGATCAGGGATGATGGGAGTGATACATTGTATGTGATAGGAGATTAGATTGTGAGCTCCTGGGGTCAGGGATGATGGGAGTGATACATTGTATGATAGGAGATTAGATTGTGATCTCCTGGGGTCAGGGATGATGGGAGTGATACATTGTATGATAGGAGATTAGATTGGGATCTCCTGGGGTCAGGGATGATGGGAGTGATACATTGTATGATAGGAGATTAGATTGTGATCTCCTGGGGTCAGGGATGATGGGAGTGATACATTGTATGATAGGAGATTAGATTGTGAGCTCCTGGGGTCAGGGATGATGAGAGTGATACATTGTATGATAGGAGATTAGATTGTGAGCTCCTGGGGTCAGGGATGATGGGAGTGATACATTGTATGATAGGAGATTAGATTGTGATCTCCTGGGGTCAGGGATGATGGGAGTGATACATTGTATGATAGGAGATTAGATTGTGATCTCCTGGGGTCAGGGATGATGGGAGTGATACATTGTATGTGATAGGAGATTAGATTGTGATCTCCTGGGGTCAGGGATGATGGGAGTGATACATTGTATGATAGGAGATTAGATTGTGATCTCCTGGGGTCAGGGATGATGGGAGTGATACATTGTATGATAGGAGATTAGATTGTGAGCTCCTGGGGTCAGGGATGATGGGAGTGATACATTGTATGTGATAGGAGATTAGATTGTGAGCTCCTGGGGTCAGGGATGATGGGAGTGATACATTGTATGATAGGAGAATAGATTGTGATCTCCTGGGGTCAGGGATGATGGGAGTGATACATTGTATGATAGGAGATTAGATTGTGAGCTCCTGGGGTCAGGGATGATGGGAGTGATACATTGTATGTGATAGGAGATTAGATTGTGAGCTCCTGGAGTCAGGGATGATGGGAGTGATACATTGTATGATAGGAGATTAGATTGTGATCTCCTGGGGTCAGGGATGATGGGAGTGATACATTGTATGTGATAGGAGATTAGATTGTGAGCTCCTGGGGTCAGGGATGATGGGAGTGATACATTGTATGATAGGAGATTAGATTGTGATCTCCCGGGGTCAGGGATGATGGGAGTGATACATTGTATGATAGGAGATTAGATTGTGATCTCCTGGGGTCAGGGATGATGGGAGTCATACATTGTATGTGATAGGAGATTAGATTGTGATCTCCTGGGGTCAGGGATGATGGGAGTGATACATTGTATGATAGGAGATTAGATTGTGATCTGCCGGGGTCAGGGATGTTGGGAGTGATACATTGTATGATAGGAGATTAGATTGTGATCTCCAGGGGTCAGGGATGATGGGAGTGATACATTGTATGTGATAGGAGATTAGATTGTGATCTCCTGGGGTCAGGGATGATGGGAGTGATACATTGTATGATAGGAGATTAGATTGTGATCTCCTAGGGTCAGGGATGATGGGAGTGATACATTGTATGATAGGAGATTAGATTGTGATCTCCTGGGGTCAGGGATGATGGGAGTGATACATTGTATGATAGGAGATTAGATTGTGAGCTCCTGGGGTCAGGGATGATGGGAGTGATACATTGTATGATAGGAGATTAGATTGTGATCTCCTGGGGTCAGGGATGATGGGAGTGATACATTGTATGATAGGAGATTAGATTGTGATCTCCTGGGGTCAGGGATGATGGGAGTGATACATTGTATGATAGGAGATTAGATTGTGACCTCCTGGGGTCAGGGATGATGGGAGTGATACATTGTATGATAAGAGATTAGATTGTGAGCTCCTGGGGTCAGGGATGATGGGAGTGATACATTGTATGATAAGAGATTAGATTGTGAGCTCCTGGGGTCAGGGATGATGGGAGTGATACATTGTATGATAAGAGATTAGATTGTGATCTCCTAGGGTCAGGGATGATGGGAGTGATACATTGTATGATAGGAGATTAGATTGTGATCTCCTGGGGTCAGGGATGATGGGAGTGATACATTGTATGATAGGAGATTAGATTGTGATCTCCTGGGGTCAGGGATGATGGGAGTGATACATTGTATGATAGGAGATTAGATTGTGATCTCCTGGGGTCAGGGATGATGGGAGTGATACATTGTATGTGATAGGAGATTAGATTGTGATCTCCTGGGGTCAGGGATGATGGGAGTGATACATTGTATGATAGGGGATTAGATTGTGATCTCCTGGGGTCAGGGATGATGGGAGTGATACATTGTATGATAGGAGATTAGATTGTGATCTCCTGGGGTCAGGGATGATGGGAGTGATACATTGTATGATAGGAGATTAGATTGTGATCTCCTGGGGTCAGGGATGATGGGAGTGATACATTGTATGATATGAGATTAGATTGTGAGCTCTGGGGATGATGGGAGTGATACATTGTATAATAGGAGATTAGATTGTGATCTCCTGGGGTCAGGGATGATGGGAGTGATACATTGTATGATAGGAGATTAGATTGTGATCTCCTGGGGTCAGGGATGATGGGAGTGATACATTGTATGATAGGAGATTAGATTGTGAGCTCCTGGGGTCAGGGATGATGGGAGTGATACATTGTATGATAGGAGATTAGATTGTGATCTCCTGGGGTCAGGGATGATGGGAGTGATACATTGTATGATAGGAGAGTAGATTGTGATCTCCTGTGGTCAGGGATGATGGGAGTGATACATTGTATGATAGGAGATTAGATTGTGATCTCCTGGGGTCAGGGATGATGGGAGTGATACATTGTATGATAGGAGATTAGATTGTGATCTCCTGGGGTCAGGGATGATGGGAGTGATACATTGTATGATAGGAGATTAGATTGTGAGCTCCTGGGGTCAGGGATGATGGGGGTGATACATTGTATGTGATAGGAGATTAGATTGTGAGCTCCGGGGTCAGGGATGATGGGAGTGATACATTGTATGATAGGGGATTAGATTGTGATCTCCTGGGGTCAGGGATGATGGGAGTGATACATTGTATGTGATAGGAGATTAGATTGTGATCTCCTGGGGTCAGGGATGATGGGAGTGATACATTGTATGATAGGAGATTAGATTGTGATCTCCTGGGGTCAGGGATGATGGGAGTGATACATTGTATGTGATAGTAGATTATATTGTGATCTCCTGGGGTCAGGGATGATGGGAGTGATACATTGTATGATAGAAGATTAGATTGTGATCTCCTGGGGTCAGGGATGATGGGAGTGATACATTGTATGTGATAGGAGATTAGATTGTGATCTCCTGGGGTCAGGGATGATGGGAGTGATACATTGTATGATAGGAGATTAGATTGTGATCTCCTGGGGTCAGGGATGATGGGAGTGATACATTGTATGTGATAGTAGATTATATTGTGATCTCCTGGGGTCAGGGATGATGGGAGTGATACATTGTATGATAGGAGATTATATTGTGATCTCCTGGGGTCAGGGATGATGGGAGTGATACATTGTATGATAGGAGATTAGATTGTGAGCTCCTGGGGTCAGGGATGATGGGAGTGATACATTGTATGTGATAGGAGATTAGATTGTGATCTCCTGGGGTCAGGGATGATGGGAGTGATACATTGTATGATAGGAGATTAGATTGTGATCTCCTGGGGTCAGGGATGATGGGAGTGATACATTGTATGATAGGAGATTAGATTGTGATCTCCTGGGGTCAGGGATGATGGGAGTGATACATTGTATGATAGGAGATTAGATTGTGATCTCCTGGGGTCAGGGATGATGGGAGTGATACATTGTATGTGATAGGAGATTAGATTGTGATCTCCTGGGGTCAGGGATGATGGGAGTGATACATTGTATGATAGGAGATTAGATTGTGATCTCCTGGTGTCAGGGATGATGGGAGTGATACATTGTATGTGATAGGAGATTAGATTGTGATCTCCTGGGGTCAGGGATGATGGGAGTGAAACATCTATTTAACGTTTTGTTCTCTATATAAAGTTTCGCCCTCTATATAACGTTTCGCCCACTATATATATGACGCTTCGTTCTCTATATGACGCTTCGTTCTCTATATAACGTTTCGCTCTCTATATAACGTTTCGTCCACTATATATAACGTTTCGCCCACTATATATATGACGCTTCGTTCTCTATATAACGTTTCGCTCTCTATATAACGTTTCGCCCACTATATATAACGTTTCGCCCACTATATATATGACGCTTCGTTCTCTATATAACGTTTCGCTCTCTATATAACGTTTCGCCCACTATATATAACGTTTCGCCCACTATATATATGACGCTTCGTTCTCTATATAACGTTTCGCCCACTATATATATGACGCTTCGTTCTCTATATAACGTTTCGCTCTCTATATAACGTTTCGCCCACTATATATAACGTTTCGCCCACTATATATATGACACTTCGTTCTCTATATAACGTTTCGCTCTCTATATAACGTTTCGCCCACTATATATAACGTTTCGCCCACTATATATATGACGCTTCGTTCTCTATGTGACGCTTCGTTCTCTATATAACGCTTCGTTCTCTATATAACGTTTCGCCCACTATATATATGACGCTTCGTTCTCTATATAACGTTTCGCCCACTATATATATGACGCTTCGTTCTCTATATAACGTTTCGCCCACTATATATATGACGCTTCGTTCTCTATATGACGCTTCGTTCTCTATATAACGTTTCGCCCACTACATATATGACGCTTCGTTCTCTATATGACGCTTCGTTCTCTATATAACGTTTCGCCCACTATATATAACGTTTCGCCCACTATATATATGACGCTTCGCTCTCTATATAACGTTTCGCTCTCTATATAACGTTTCGCCCACTATACATAACGTTTCGCCCACTATATATATGACGCTTCGTTCTCTATATGACGTTTCGCTCTCTTTATAACGTTTCGCTCTCTATATAACGTTTCGCTCTCTATATTATGTTTCGACCTATATATAATGTTTTGCTCTCTACATAATGTCTCTTCCTGATCCTTCACTTGTCGCAGGATCGTTCCGAGGGCGGAAGACACTTTTTGGCTGGAAGGAGTAAAACAAGCAAACAATGTCCATGAGAGGAGAAGGCGCACACATCCTTCAGGAAGCCCTGACGAATAATCACCCCCCCCCCCCCTTAACACACTTGGTGCGGTCCAGCACTGGTAGGATTGGGGTTATCAGTGACTATGGGGGAGGACAATGTGTATAGTTGGTGCAGCGCACTAGAGTGTCAGCTCTGGGGGCATTTCATGGCTGTGGATCTGTCTTCCTGCAGTGAGATCTGCACCAACATCTAAGCTGCCCCCAAATACTGCGACAAAACCAAATTCTACTGTCCTGTGCGAGGCGTGAGAATGTTCTGTGTATTAGGATCATTTGCGGCCGAGGGTCATTCACATGTCCAGCGCCAAACACACAGATGCCACAGGGCATTAAACACATACAATGTATCACTCCCATCATCCCTGACCCCAGGAGCTATCATACAATGTATCACTCCCATCATCCCTGAGCCCAGGAGATCACAATCTAATCTCCTATCATACAATGTATCACTCCCATCATCCCTGACCCCAGGAGATCACAATCTAATCTCCTATCATACAATGTATCACTCCCATCATCCCTGACCCCAGGAGATCACAATCTAATCTCCTATCATACAATGTATCACTCCCATCATCCCTGACCCCAGGAGATCACAATCTAATCTCCTATCATACAATGTATCACTCCCATCATCCCTGACCCCAGGAGATCACAATCTAATCTCCTATCATACAATGTATCACTCCCATCATCCCTGACCCCAGGAGATCACAATCTAATCTCCTATCATACAATGTATCACTCCCATCATCCCTGACCCCAGGAGATCACAATCTAATCTCTTATCATACAATGTATCACTCCCATCATCCCTGACCCCAGGAGATCACAATCTAATCTCCTATCATACAATGTATCACTCCCATCATCCCTGACCCTAGGAGATCACAATCTAATCTCCTATCATACAATGTATCACTCCCATCATCCCTGACCCCAGGAGATCACAATCTAATCTCCTATCATACAATGTATCACTCCCATCATCCCTGACCCCAGGAGATCACAATCTAATCTCCTATCACATACAATGTATCACTCCCATCATCCCTGACCCCGGGAGATCACAATCTAATCTCCTATCACATACAATGTATCACTCCCATCATCCCTGACCCCAGGAGATCACAATCTAATCTCCTATCATACAATGTATCACTCCCATCATCCCTGACCCCAGGAGATCACAATCTAATCTCCTATCATACAATGTATCACTCCCATCATCCCTGACCCCAGGAGCTCACAATCTAATCTCCTATCATACAATGTATCACTCCCATCATCCCTGACCCCAGGAGATCACAATCTAATCTCCTATCATACAATGTATCACTCCCATCATCCCTGACCCCAGGAGATCACAATCTAATCTCCCATCACATACAATGTATCACTCCCATCATCCCTGACCCCAGGAGATCACAATCTAATCTCCTATCACATACAATGTATCACTCCCATCATCCCTGACCCCAGGAGTTCACAATCTAATCTCCTATCATACAATGTATCACTCCCATCATCCCTGACCCTAGGAGCTCACAATCTAATCTCCTATCATACAATGTATCACTCCCATCATCCCTGACCCCAGGAGATCACAATCTAATCTCCCATCACATACAATGTATCACTCCCATCATCCCTGACCCCAGGAGATCACAATCTAATCTCCTATCACATACAATGTATCACTCCCATCATCCCTGACCCCAGGAGTTCACAATCTAATCTCCTATCATACAATGTATCACTCCCATCATCCCTGACCCCAGGAGCTCACAATCTAATCTCCTATCATACAATGTATCACTCCCATCATCCCTGACCCCAGGAGATCACAATCTAATCTCCTATCATACAATGTATCACTCCCATCATCCCTGACCCCAGGAGATCACAATCTAATCTCCTATCACATACAATGTATCACTCCCATCATCCCTGACCCCAGGAGATCACAATCTAATCTCCTATCACATACAATGTATCACTCCCATCATCCCTGACCCCAGGAGATCACAATCTAATCTCCTATCACATACAATGTATCACTCCCATCATCCCTGACCCCAGGAGCTCACAATCTAATCTCCTATCACATACAATGTATCACTCCCATCATCCCTGACCCCAGGAGATCACAATCTAATCTCCTATCACATACAATGTATCACTCCCATCATCCCTGATCCCAGGAGCTCACAATCTAATCTCCTATCATACAATGTATCACTCCCATCATCCCTGACCCCAGGAGATCACAATCTAATCTCCTATCACATACAATGTATCACTCCCATCATCCCTGACCCCAGGAGATCACAATCTAATCTCCTATCACATACAATGTATCACTCCCATCATCCCTGACCCCAGGAGATCACAATCTAATCTTCTATCATACAATGTATCACTCCCATCATCCCCGACCCCAGAAGATCACAATCTAATCTCCTATCATACAATATATCACTCCCATCATCCCTGACCCCAGGAGCTCACAATCTAATCTCCTATCATACAATGTATCACTCCCATCATCCCTGACCCCAGGAGATCACAATCTAATCTCCTATCATACAATGTATCACTCCCATCATCCCTGACCCCAGGAGATCACAATCTAATCTCCTATCATACAATGTATCACTCCCATCATCCCTGACCCCAGGAGATCACAATCTAATCTCCTATCATACAATGTATCACTCCCATCATCCCTGACCCCAGGAGATCACAATCTAATCTCCTATCATTCAATGTATCACTCCCATCATCCCTGACCCCAGGAGCTCACAATCTAATCTCCTATCATACAATGTATCACTCCCATCATCCCAGACCTCAGGAGCTCACAATCTAATCTCCTATCACATACAATGTATCACTCCCATCATCCCTGACCCCAGGAGATCACAATCTAATCTCCTATCACATACAATGTATCACTCCCATCATCCCTGACCCCAGGAGATCACAATCTAATCTCCTATCACATACAATGTATCACTCCCATCATCCCTGACCCCGGGAGATCACAATCTAATCTCCTATCATACAATGTATCACTCCCATCATCCCTGACCCCAGGAGATCACAATCTAATCTCCTACCATACAATGTATCACTCCCATCATCCCTGACCCCAGGAGATCACAATCTAATCTCCTATCACATATAATGTATCACTCCCATCATCCCTGACCCCAGGAGATCACAATCTAATCTCCTATCATACAATGTATCACTCCCATCATCCCTGACCCCAGGAGCTCACAATCTAATCTCCTATCATACAATGTATCACTCCCATCATCCCTGACCCCAGGAGATTACAATCTAATCTCCTATCATACAATTTATCACTCCCATCATCCCTGACCCCGGGAGATCACAATCTAATCTCCTACCATACAATGTATCACTCCCATCATCCCTGACCCCAGGAGATCACAATCTAATCTCCTATCACATATAATGTATCACTCCCATCATCCCTGACCCCAGGAGATCACAATCTAATCTCCTATCATACAATGTATCACTCCCATCATCCCTGACCCCAGGAGATCACAATCTAATCTCCTATCATACAATGTATCACTCCCATCATCCCTGACCCCAGGAGCTCACAATCTAATCTCCTATCATACAATGTATCACTCCCATCATCCCCATTATATATATATATATATATATATATAAATGATGATTTTTGTTTCTTTAATATAAAATCTTTATTTACAACAAGCAGACAATACAATGAAGCAGTAGTATATTCCGGTGTCTTGTGGGGAGGGGGGCAAGCATTGTTTTCCCGCATTCGGTATTCAGGAATTATGGGGTATTAGGGGCGCCGTGGCTGGGGGGGAGATCCTCTGATCTCTTGGGATCTATATGACTCTAGTGCATCATGGGGCTTGTTGCCCCTTTTATCCTTTCTTCTCATGAACCAGCTGTAGATAACATGTCCTCCTATGATGGGAGCAGATGGCATCTCCTGTCCTGGAGACCAGAGGAGCCGGGGCTACGTGACAATTCTGGAAACCAGAGGAGACGGGCCACGAGACAATCCTAAAGACCAGAGGAGCCAGGGCCACGAGACAATCCTGAAGACCAGAGGAGCCGGGGCCACGAGACAATCCTGAAGACCAGAGGAGACGGGGCCACAAGACAATCCTGAAGACCAGAGAAGCCGGGGCCACAAGACAATCCTAAAGACCAGAGGAGCCGGGGCCACGAGACAATCCTGAAGACCAGAGGAGCCGGGGCCACGAGACAATCCTGAAGACCAGAGAAGCCGGGGCCACGAGACAATTCTGAAGACCAGAGAAGCCGGGGCCACGAGACAATCCTGAAGACCAGAGAAGCCGGGGCCACGAGACAATTCTGAAGACCAGAGAAGCTGGGTCCACGAGACAATCCTGAAGACCAGAGGAGCCAGGGCCACGAGACAATCCTGAAGACCAGAGGAGCCGGGGCCACGAGACAATCCTGAAGACCAGAGAAGCCGGGGCCACGAGACAATTCTGAAGACCAGAGAAGCCGGGGCCACGAGACAATTCTGAAGACCAGAGAAGCCGGGGCCACGAGACAATCCTGAAGACCAGAGAAGCCGGGGCCACGAGACAATTCTGAAGACCAGAGAAGCCGGGGCCACGAGACAATTCTGAAGACCAGAGAAGCCGGGGCCACGAGACAATCCTGAAGACCAGAGGAGCCGGGGCCACGAGACAATCCTTGAGACCATAGGAGCCAGGGCCACGAGACAATCCTGGAGACCAAAGGAGCCGGGGCCACGAGACAATCCTGGAGACCAGAGGAGCTGGGTCCATGAGACAATCCTGAAGACTTTACCATGGACTCTGGGAGGAGCTGGTTATGGTGGTAATTTATGGGGAGAACTCTATAGCCAACCATGAAGAGGTGTCTCCCGATGCCTTGGCTCTATCTACGATATCTTGTTGGGGTCAGGATGGGCGGCAGACCCTTCATTGCTGTTAGGATGGTGTGATTATGGATCATATGGTTTGGTGTTGTTATGGATGGCGCAGTTTGATGTTATGGATGGCACGGTTTGGTGTTGTTATGGATGGCACGGTTTGGTGTTATCACGGATGGCATGGTTTGGTGTTGTTATGGATCACATGGTTTGGTGTTGTTATGGATGACACGGTTTGGTGTTATCACGGATGGCATGGTTTGGTGTTGTTATGGATCACATGGTTTGGTGTTATCACGGATGGCATGGTTTGGTGTTGTTATGGATCACATGGTTTGGTGTTGTTATGGATGGCACGGTTTGGTGTTATCACGGATGGCATGGTTTGGTGTTGTTATGGATCACATGGTTTGGTGTTGTTATGGATGGCACAGTTTGGTGTTGTTATGGATGGCACGGTTTGATGTTATCATGGATGGCATGGTTTGGTGTTGTTATGGATGGCACGTTTTGGTGTTGTTATGGATGGCACGGTTTGGTGTCATGGATGGCACGTTTTGGTGTTGTTATGGATGGCACGGTTTGATGTTATCATGGATGGCACGGTTTGGTGTTATGGATGGCACGTTTTGGTGTTGTTATGGATGGCACGGTTTGGTGTCATGGATGGCACGTTTTGGTGTTGTTATGGATGGCACGGTTTGATGTTATCATGGATGGCACTGTTTGGTGTTATGGATGGCACGTTTTGGTGTTATCACGGATGGCATAGTTTGGTGTTGTTATGGATGGCATGGTTTGATGTTGCCATGGATGGCACGGTTTGGTGTCATGGATGGTACGTTTTGGTGTTGTTATGGATGGCACGGTTTGATGTTATCACGGATGGCATGGTTTGGTGTTGTTATGGATCACATGGTTTGGTGTTGTTATGGATGGCACGGTTTGGTGTTGACATGGGTAGCGCAGTTTGACGTTATCATGTATGGCACGATTTGGTGTTGTTTTGGATAATGTGGTTTGGTGTTGTCATGGATGGCGCGGTTTGGTGCTCAATGCTGCTTTCTCTTCCAGGGTTGGTCTTCATTGTGACCATTTTATGGGTGATTGTTGGCGTCCGGAGCATCTTCTGTTCTCTACAATGGGTAAAGACAGGATTAATGGGTCACTGATACTAAACATCCACAGGGCAGGTGGAAAGGTAAGTGAACCTATTGGTGAGGTCACATTTACAGACAAACACAATGTGACATAAAGAATAGCTGACTCTTTCTCCCTGCACTGTGGATGTTTACTGAATGCTCTCAATAGGCCACATGAAGGAGGGGCTCCTGACCTCTACCTGTAACCCACATTGTCCCCTCGGGTCCCCACCTATTCACCTCTACACCGAACCCCTGGTAATGAACCATCTCAGAGACATCATATCTAATGGTGCAAGTGGAAGACAAAGGGCCCAGACCCCCTCATGTAGGGGGCAAAGGAAGCAAGAAAATGGCGTCTGTGAGGCTTCCGGCTCTGGAGATGTATAAAGTCACTGAAGGAGGGAAGGGAGGGATTTCCTTCCTGCCGTTTCACTTGGTCGATTTGTTAGAGACGTTTTGGCCTTTGAAAACTTATCTGAGGAAATATCTTAACAATGACAAGGTGACTTGGCCAAGAATGTGGCATTGTTCGTGCTGTGGGATGCCCCGCCCCTTCCTGCATGCACATGGTAAGTGATCACACATACCCTCACCCCGACACTGAGTGTGAATCATCAGCCTTATAATGTGAGATGCCCCAAGTCTTATACTCTAGTCACTGACTAAACAGATGAGACGTATAACTGGTCGCTGCCTGCACTGGACTCACAGGAAACTAAGAAGATTGGGGATTTAGCTTTGGACAAGACTAGAGAAGAGAACTGTGTCCTCCATGTCCAGACATCTATCTGCTTTTCTCTTAGGTCTATGTTCACATTATACTTACATTTACATTGTTTTCTGCAGCATCTGTAAAAGAAATCACATATGTTAATACTTCTGCAAAACCCAATACATACTGTATATATTACTGGAGGAAGGAGGACAGAGGAGTCTGGAGGAAGAGGACAGAGGATTCTGGAGGGAGGAGGACAGAGGATTCTGGAGGAAGGAGGGCAGAGGAGTCTGGAGGAAGGAGGGCAGAGGAGTCTGGAGGAAGAGGACAGAGGAGTCTGGAGGGAGGGAACAGAGACGTCTGGAGGAGGAGGACATAGGGGTCTGGAGGAGGACAGAGGGATCTGGAGGGAGGTCTGGGGAGAGGTGAACCAAGGGGTCTGGAGGAGGAGGACTGAGTAGTTTGAAGGAGGACAGATGAGCCTGGAGGGAGGAGGGCAGAGGAATCTGGAAGGAGGAGGACAGGGAGGTCTGGAGGGAAGAGGAGGGAGGACAAAGGAGTCTGGAGGGGACAAAAATAATGGAGTAAGGACGGAGGAGTCTGGAGGAAGAAGATGACAAGAGAGTCTGGAGGATGTGGAGTCTGGAGGGAGGAGGACAGAGGAGGATAACAGAAGAGGACAGGAAGGTCTGAAGGGGACAGAGGAGTCTGGAGGAAGAAGAGGATGGAGGAGGAAAGAGGCATCTGGAAGAGGACCGAGGAGTCTAAAGGGAGGAGGAAGACGATAGAAAAGTCTGGAGGGAGGACAGAGGAGTCTCGAAGGAAGAGGGAGGAGAACAGATGAGTCTGGAGGAGAACAGAGGAGTCTGGAGGGAGGAGGAGGACAGAGGAGTCTGTAGGGAGGAGAGGACAGAGGAGTCTGGTGGGAGGAGAGGACAGAGGAGTCTGAAGAGAGGAGGGGAGATACTTTCCTCAGGGCCCAGGTCCTTACCAAAGCTGAAATTCTCCAGACGGGTGGGTGACTCCTGCATCACTATGGCTGCAGGAGCCCCCCACCGACCTGAAGAGAGGAGGGGAGATAGTATCCCCGAGGGCCTCATATCGATTGGAAAGGATGATCAGAGGGTCGGCGACGCTGACTCCTCTATTCGAGACGTCACCGCCAACGTCATATGCTCAGGCTGCCACTCCGGGCGCACCTCCACTGATGTGTAGGGACTCCCCTCTCTCACAAGGGAGATCCCCGCAGCATCCACGACACATACTGCCCCCAACCCCATGGGCTCAGCAGCAGGTCCTGGCACCCGGACACAACCCTCACCCACTCAGGGGAGTGCACTGCAGAGCTGGTAACATTGCCCACAACACTCGGGGAACCGCTCCCCTTGCACACTGCCACATAACTTACCGTAGCTCTGGCGGTGGGGCACGCTCCCCGCCACCCTGAGTTGGCCCCGCAACACCAGGGACACCCACCATTAGCCCATCCTGCTCTTCCCTACCTGCAGGACGGGTGACTGTAGTACTCGTGGCCATGTTGGATGCAACACTGTACCCCCCGTGCTGGTCCCGTTCCAAAGCAGAAGCGGGATCTGGCAGGATGGGGGGCCCAGCAGCCTGAACCAACTTTTCAGGTGGTCCAGACTGCTGGATAGGGGAGTAGACAAACTTCACTTGCTCCTCAGCCTTTTTCTTCTTCCTGTTCTTCTTTGCCTTCTTACTTTCCTCAGGGCCCAGGTCCTTACCAAAGCTGAAATTCTCCAGACGGGTGGGTGACTCCTGCATCACTATGGCTGCAGGAGCCCCCCACCGACCGGGCTGCTGTCACTTTCCTCTGAGGTGGTTGGTAAGGCGACTTGGGCAGGGTTGATGTAATCTGCACTCGGGGTGACAGAGGTCTTAGGGGTACACGGGATATCACACACATCGCCATCACTCTCACTGCCGCCATCTCCCTCACCACCTTTTTCCATCTTTTGATCCATGACACACAAGCACTCTTCCTCCCCCTGACTATCCTCTTCCTCCTTCACAGGGGTCCGCATGGTTTTAAAGCAGTCTTCATTTTTTTTTATTTCTCCTTAAACATGCCCGCTCCCTCTACGATCAGCATTCAGGCTCTAACCACCTCCTGCTCCTCTGCCTTCAGCTCACACACCCTGGCAGTGAACCTCGCCCTCATAGCCTTGGCAGAGTGATCTGTCTGGTAGCGGGCAAACTTCAGATCTTCCCTTATTATTTTCAATTTCTTTCCCAGCTGCTCATATTCTGCTAGTTTCACCTGCATGCGGTAACCAAAAGTAGCTAGCGACTCCCTGGGTCCCCGCACCCCCCATTGCTGAGGTTCCATAATATCAGACACAGTCTCCGAAGACATAACCGTGATGTTCTTACTGGTCACCTTTCGGTTTCCAGCGAAGCACGGGGGAGTGGGCACCACATTACTGCAGAGCCTGCTGGATCTTCTCACCCCGTACTGGGAATCAGCCGTAGCTCTCTCACTCCCACCCCCCGCCGGCCTAGTACAGGAGGTGGAAGCCCGGGGCTCCATAGCAGGCGGCTCTTCCCAGGAGGCTGTCACACTCCTGGGGAGAAGCTGATGGAAACACTGCTTCAATCCTGTCTCAGGAGCTCAGACACACCCAACCTCGTTATAAGAGGAGCGGCTGATATCAGTCACAAATTATGTAATATATAGAGGTTATATCAGTACTGAAGCGTTATAAGAGGAGCGGCTGATATCATTACATATGATGTAATATATAGAGGTTATATCAGTACTGGAGCGTTATAAGAGGAGCGGCTGATATCATCACATATGATGTAATATATAGAGATTATATCAGTACTGGAGCGTTATAGGAGGAGCGGCTGATATCATCACATATGATGTAATATATAGAGGTTATATCAGTACTGAAGCGTTATAAGAGGAGCGGCTGATATCATCACATATGATGTAATATATATAGAGGTTATATCAGTACTGGAGCGTTATAAGAGGAGCGGCTGATATCATCACATATGATGTAATATATAGAGGTTATATCAGTACTGAAGCGTTATAAGAGGAGCGGCTGATATCATTACATATGATGTAATATATAGAGGTTATATCAGTACTGGGGTGTTATAAGAGGAGCGGCTGATATCATTACATATGATGTAATATATAGAGATTATATCAGTATTGGAGCGTTATAAGAGGAGCGTCTGATATCATTACATATGATGTAATATATAGAGATTATATCAGTACTGGAGTGTAATAAGAGGAGCGGCTGATATCATTACATATGATGTAATATATATAGAGGTTATATCAGTACTGAAGCGTTATAAGAGGAGCGGCTGATATCAGTCACATATGATGTAATATATAGAGGTTATATCAGTACTGGAGCGTTATAAGAGGAGCGGCTGATATCATCACATATGATGTAATATATAGAGGTTATATCAGTACTGGAGCGTTATAAGAGGAGCGGCTGATATCATCACATATGATGTAATATATAGAGATTATATCAGTACTGGAGCGTTATAAGAGGAGCGGCTGATATCATCACATATGATGTAATATATAGAGATTATATCAGTACTGGAGTGTTATAAGAGGAGCGGCTGATATCATTACATATGATGTAATATATAGAGGTTATATCAGTACTGAAGCGTTATAGGAGGAGCGGCTGATATCATCACATATGATGTAATATATAGAGGTTATATCAGTACTGGAGCGTTATAAGAGGAGCGGCTGATATCATCACATATGATGTAATATATAGAGGTTATATCAGTACTGGAGCATTATAAGAGGAGCGGCTGATATCATCACATATGATGTAATATATAGAGATTATATCAGTACTGGAGCGTTATAAGAGGAGCGGCTGATATCATCACATATGATGTAATATATAGAGATTATATCAGTACTGGAGCGTTATAAGAGGAGCGGCTGATATCAGTCACATATGATGTAATATATAGAGGTTATATCAGTACTGGAGCGTTATAAGAGGAGCGGCTGATATCACATATGATGTAATATATAGAGGTTATATCAGTACTGAAGCGTTATAAGAGGAGCGGCTGATATCAGTCACATATGATGTAATATATAGAGGTTATATCAGTACTGGAGCATTATAAGAGGAGCGGCTGATATCACATATGATGTAATATATAGAGGTTATATCAGTACTGGAGTGTTATAAGAGGAGCGGCTGATATCATTACATATGATGTAATATATAGAGGTTATATCAGTACTGGAGTGTTATAAGAGGAGCGGCTGATATCACATATGATGTAATATATAGAGGTTATATCAGTACTGGAGCGTTATAAGAGGAGCGGCTGATATAATCACATATGATGTAATATATAGAGGTTATATCAGTACTGGAGCGTTATAAGAGGAGCGGCTGATATCATCACATATGATGTAATAAATAGAGGTTATATCAGTACTGAAGTGTTATAAGAGGAGTGGCTGATATCATCACATATGATGTAATATATAGAGGTTATATCAGTACTGGAGCGTCATAAGAGGAGCGGCTGATATCATCACATATGATGTAATATATAGAGATTATATCAGTACTGGAGTGTTATAAGAGGAGCGGCTGATATCATCACATATGATGTAATATATAGAGGTTATATCAGTACTGGAGCGTCATAAGAGGAGCGGCTGATATCATCACATATGATGTAATATATAGAGATTATATCAGTACTGGAGCGTTATAAGAGGAGCGGCTGATATCATCACATATGATGTAATATATAGAGGTTATATCAGTACTGGAGCATTATAAGAGGAGCGGCTGATATCATCACACATGATGTAATATATAGAGGTTATATCAGTACTGGAGTGTTATAAGAGGATGATATCAGTCACATATGATGTAATATATAGAGATTATATCAGTACTGGAGCGTTTTAAGAGGAGCGGCTGATATCAGTCACATATGATGTAATATATAGAGGTTATATCAGTACTGGAGCGTTATAAGAGGAGCGGCTGATATCAGATATGATGTAATATATTGAGGTTATATCAGTACTGGAGCGTTATAAGAGGAGCGGCTGATATCATCACATATGATGTAATATATAGAGATTATATCAGTACTGGAGCGTTATAACAGGAGCGGCTGAGATCACATATGATGTAATATATAGAGATTATATCAGTACTGGAGCGTTATAAGAGGAGCGGCTGATATCAGTCACATATGATGTAATATATAGAGGTTATATCAGTACTGGAGTGTTATAAGAGGAGCGGCTGATATCACATATGATGTAATATATAGAGGTTATATCAGTACTGGAGCGTTATAAGAGGAGCGGCTGATATCAGTCACATATGATGTAATATATAGAGATTATATCAGTACTGGCGATTTATAAGAGGAGCGGATGATATCACATATGATGTAATATATAGAGGTTATATCAGTACTGGAGCGTTATAAGAGGAGCGGCTGATATCATCCCATATGATGTAATATATAGAGATTATATCAGTACTGGAGTGTTATAAGAGGAGAGGCTGATATCATGACATATGATGTAATATATAGAGATTATATCAGTACTGGCGATTTATAAGAGGAGCGGATGATATCACATATGATGTAATATATAGAGATTATATCAGTACTGGAGCGTTATAAGAGGAGCGGCTGATATCACATATGATGTAATATATAGAGGTTATATCAGTACTAGAGCGTTATAAGAGGAGCGGCTGATATCAGTCACATATGATGTAATATATAGAGATTATATCAGTACTGGAGTGTTATAAGAGGAGCGGCTGATATCAGTCACATATGATGTAATATATAGAGATTATATCAGCACTGGAGCGTTATAAGAGGAGCGGATGATATCAGTCACATATGATGTAATATATAGAGGTTATATCAGTACTGGAGCGTTATAAGAGGAGCGGCTGATATCAGTCACATATGATGTAATATATAGAGGTTATATCAGTACTGGAGCGTTATAAGAGGAGCGGCTGATATCACATATGATGTAATATATAGAGATTATATCAGTACTGGAGCGTTATAAGAGGAGCGGATGATATCATCACATATGATGTAATATATATAGAGTTTATATCAGTACTGGAGCGTTATAAGAGGAGCGGCTGATATCAGTCACATATGATGTAATATATAGAGATTATATCAGTACTGGAGCGTTATAAGAGGAGCGGATGATATCATCACATATGATGTAATATATAGAGATTATATCAGTACCAGAGCGTTATAACAGGAGCGGCTGATATCATCACATATGATGTAATATATAGAGGTTATATCAGTACTGGAGCATTATAAGAGGAGCGGCTGATATCATCACATATGATGTAATATATAGAGGTTATATCAGTACTGGAGCGTTATAAGAGGAGCGGCTGATATCATATATGATGTAATATATAGAGGTTATATCAGTACTGGAGCGTTATAACAGGAGCGGCTGATATCACATATGATGTAATATATAGAGGTTATATCAGTACTGGAGCGTTATAAGAGGAGCGGCTGATATCAGTCACATATGATGTAATATATAGAGGTTATATCAGTACTGGAGCGTTATAAGAGGAGCGGCTGATATCAGTCACATATGATGTAATATATAGAGGTTATATCAGTACTGGAGCGTTATAAGAGGAGCGGCTGATATCATCACATATGATGTAATATATAGAGGTTATATCAGTACTGGAGTGTTATAAGAGGAGCGGCTGATATCAGTCACATATGATGTAATATATAGAGATTATATCAGTACTGGAGCGTTATAAGAAGAGCGGCTGATATCAGTCACATATGATGTAATATATAGAGGTTATATCAGTACTGGAGCGTTATAAGAGGAGCGGCTGATATCATCACATATGATGTGATATATAGAGGTTATATCAGTACTGGAGCGTTATAAGAGGAGCGACTGATATCAGTCACATATGATGTAATATATAGAGGTTATATCAGTACTGGAGCGTTATAAGAGGAGCGGCTGATATCATCACATATGATGTAATATATAGAGGTTATATCAGTACTGGAGCGTTATAAGAGGAGCTGCTGATATCAGTCACATATGATGTAATATATAGAGATTATATCAGTACTGGAGCTTTATAAGAGGAGCGGCTGATATCATCACATATGATGTAATATATAGAGATTATATCAGTACTGGAGCGTTATAAGAGGAACGGCTGATATCATCACATATGATGTAATATATAGAGATTATATCAGTACTGGAGCGTTATAAGAGGAGCGGCTGATATCATCACATATGATGTAATATATAGAGGTTATATCAGTACTGGAGCGTTATAAGAGGAGCTGCTGATATCAGTCACATATGATGTAATATATAGAGATTATATCAGTACTGGAGCTTTATAAGAGGAACGGCTGGTATCAGTCACATATGATGTAATATATAGAGGTTATATCAGTACTGGAGCGTTATAAGAGGAGCGGCTGATATCAGTCACATATGATGTAATATATAGAGGTTATATCAGTACTGGAGTGTTATAAGAGGAGCGGCTGATATCATCACATATGATGTAATATATAGAGGTTATATCAGTACTGGAGCGTTATAAGAGGAGCGGCTGATATCATCACATATGATGTAATATATAGAGGTTATATCAGTACTGGAGCGTTATAAGAGGAGCTGCTGATATCAGTCACATATGATGTAATATATAGAGATTATATCAGTACTGGAGCTTTATAAGAGGAGCGGCTGATATCATCACATATGATGTAATATATAGAGATTATATCAGTACTGGAGCGTTATAAGAGGAACGGCTGGTATCAGTCACATATGATGTAATATATAGAGGTTATATCAGTACTGGAGCGTTATAAGAGGAGCGGCTGATATCAGTCACATATGATGTAATATATAGAGGTTATATCAGTACTGGAGTGTTATAAGAGGAGCGGCTGATATCATCACATATGATGTAATATATAGAGGTTATATCAGTACTGGAGCGTTATAAGAGGAGCGGCTGGTATCAGTCACATATGATGTAATATATAGAGGTTATATCAGTACTGGAGCGTTATAAGAGAGAGATGATATCAGTCACATATGATGTAATATAGAGAGATTATATCAGTACTGGAGCGTTATAAGAGGAGCAGCTGATATCATCACATATGATGTAATATATAGAGGTTATATCAGTACTGCAGCGTTATAAGAGGAGCGGCTGATATCATCACATATGATGTAATATATAGAGATTATATCAGTACTGGAGCGTTATAAGAGGAGCGGCTGGTATCAGTCACATATGATGTAATATATAGAGGTTATATCAGTACTGGAGCGTTATAAGAGAGAGATGATATCAGTCACATATGATGTAATATATAGAGGTTATATCAGTACTGGAGCGTTATAAGAGAGAGATGATATCAGTCACATATGATGTAATATATAGAGGTTATAGCAGTACTGGAGCGTTATAAGAGGAGCGGCTGATATCATCACATATGATGTAATATATAGAGATTATATCAGTACTGGAGGGTTATAAGAGGAGCGGCTGATATCATCACATATGATGTAATATATAGAGATTATATCAGTATTGGAGCGTTATAAGAGGATGATATCATCACATATGATGTAATATATAGAGGTTATATCAGTACTGGAGCGTTATAAGAGGAGCGGATGATATCACATATGATGTAATATATAGAGGTTATATCAGTACTGGAGTGTTATAAGAGGAGCGGCTGATATCATCACATATGATGTAATATATAGAGATTATATCAGTACTGGAGCGTTATAAGAGGAGCGGCTGATATCATTACATATGATGTAATATATAGAGATTATATCAGTACTGGAGCGTTATAACAGGAGCGGATGATATCATCACATATGATGTAATATATAGAGATTATATCAGTACTGGAGCGTTATAAGAGGAGCGGATGATATCATCACATATGATGTAATATATAGAGATTATATCAGTATTGGAGCGTTAAAAGAGGAGCGGTTGATATCATCACATATGATGTAATATATAGAGGTTATATCAGTACTGGAGCGTTATAAGAGGAGCGGCTGATATCACATATGATGTAATATATAGAGATTATATCAGTACTGGAGCGTTATAAGAGGAGCGGCTGATATCATCACATATGATGTATTATATAGATATTATATCAGTACTGGAGCGTTATAAGAGGAGCGGCTGATATCACATATGATGTAATATATAGAGGTTATATCAGTACTGGAACGTTATAAGAGGAGCGGCTGATATCAGTCACATATGATATAATATATAGAGGTTATATCAGTACTGGAGCGTTATGAGAGGAGCGGCTGATATCACATATGATGTAATATATAGAGATATCAGTACTGGAGCGTTATAAGAGGAACGGCTGATATCAGTCACATATGATGTAATATATAGAGGTTATATCAGTACTGGAGCGTTATAAGAGGAGCGGCTGATATCATCACATATGATGTAATATATAGAGGTTATATCAGTACTGGAGTGTTATAAGAGGAGCGGCTGATATCATCACATATGTGATATATAGAGGTTATATCAGTACTGGAGCGTTATAAGAGGAGCGGCTGATATCACATATGATGTAATATATAGAGGTTATATCTGTACTGGAGCGTTATAAGAGGAGCGGCTGATATCATCACATATGATGTAATATATAGAGATTATATCAGTACTGGAGCGTTATAAGAGGAGCGGCTGATATCAGTCACATATGATATAATATATAGAGGTTATATCAGTACTGGAGCGTTATAAGAGGAGCGGCTGATATCATCACATATGATGTAATATATAGAGGTTATATCAGTACTGGAGCGTTATAAGAGGAGCGGCTGATATCATCACATATGATGTAATATATAGAGGTTATATCAGAACTGGAGTGTTATAAGAGGAGCGGCTGATATCAGTCACATATGATGTAATATATAGAGGTTATATCAGTACTGGAGCGTTATAAGAGGAGCGGCTGATATCATCACATATGATGTAATATATAGAGATTATATCAGTACTGGAGCGTTATAAGAGGATGATATCATCACATATGATGTAATATATAGAGGTTATATCAGAACTGGAGTGTTATAAGAGGAGCGGCTGATATCAGTCACATATGATGTAATATATAGAGATTATATCAGTACTGAAGCGTTATAGGAGGAGCGGCTGATATCATCACATATGATGTAATATATAGAGGTTATATCAGTACTGGAGCATTATAAGAGGAGCGGCTGATATCACATATGATGTAATATATATAGAGGTTATATCAGTACTGGAGCGTTATAAGAGGAGCGGCTGATATCATCACATATGAAGTAATATATAGAGATTATATCAGTACTGGAGCGTTATAAGAGGAGCGGCTGATATCATCACATATGATGTAATATATAGAGGTTATATCAGTACTGGAGCGTTATAAGAGGGGCGGCTGATATCATCACATATGATGTAATATATAGAGGTTAAATCAGTACTGGAGCGTTATAAGAGGAGCGGCTGATATCACATATGATGTAATATATAGAGGTTATATCAGTACTGGAGGGTTATAAGAGGAGCGGCTGATATCAGTCACATATGATGTAATATATAGAGGTTAAATCAGTACTGGAGCGTTATAAGAGGAGCGGCTGATATCACATATGATGTAATATATAGAGATTATATCAGTACTGGAGCGTTATAGGAGGAGCGGCTGATATCATCACATATGATGTAATATATAGAGGTTATATCAGTACTGAAGCGTTATAAGAGGAGCGGCTGATATCATCACATATGATGTAATATATATAGAGGTTATATCAGTACTGGAGCGTTATAAGAGGAGCGGCTGATATCATCACATATGATGTAATATATAGAGGTTATATCAGTACTGGAGCGTTATAAGAGGAGCGGCTGATATCATCACATATGATGTAATATATAGAGATTATATCAGTACTGGAGCATTATAAGAGGAGCGGCTGATATCACATATGATGTAATATATAGAGGTTATATCAGTACTGGAGCGTTATAAGAGGAGCGGCTGATACCATCACATATGATGTAATATATAGAGATTATATCAGTACTGGAGCATTATAAGAGGAGCGGCTGATATCATCACATATGATGTAATATATAGAGGTTATATCAGTACTGGAGCGTTATAAGAGGAGCGGCTGATATAATCACATATGATGTAATATATAGAGGTTATATCAGTACTGGAGCGTTATAAGAGGATGATATCAGTCACATATGTAATATATAGAGGTTATATCAGTACTGGAGCGTTATAAGAGGAGCGGCTGATATCATCACATATGATGTAATATATAGAGGTTATATCAGTACTGGAGCGTTATAAGAGGAGCGGCTGATATCAGTCACATATGATGTAATATATAGAGGTTATATCAGTACTGGAGCCTTATAAGAGGAGCGGCTGATATCATCACATATGATGTAATATATAGAGGTTATATCAGTACTGGAGCCTTATAAGAGGAGCGGCTGATATCACATATGATGTAATATATAGAGGTAATATCAGTACTGGAGCGTTATAAGAGGAGCGGCTGATATCATCACATATGATGTAATATATAGAGGTTATATCAGTACTGGAGCGTTATAAGAGGAGCGGCTGATATCATCACATATGATGTAATATATAGAGATTATATCAGTACTGGAGCGTTATAAGAGGAGCGGCTGATATCATTACATATGATGTAATATATAGAGATTATATCAGTACTGGAGCGTTATAAGAGGAGCGGCTGATATCATCACATATGATGTAATATATAGAGGTTATATCAGTACTGGAGCGTTATAAGAGGAGCGGCTGATATCATTACATATGATGTAATATATAGAGGTTATATCAGTACTGGAGCGTTATAAGAGAGAGATGATGTCAGTCACATATGATGTAATATATAGAGGTTATATCAGTACTGGAGCGTTATAAGAGGAGCGGCTGATATCATTACATATGATGTAATATATAGAGGTTATATCAGTACTGGAGCGTTATAAGAGGAGCGGCTGATATCATCACATATGATGTAATATATAGAGGTTATATCAGTACTGGAGCGTTATAAGAGGAGCGGCTGATATCATTACATATGATGTAATATATAGAGGTTATATCAGTACTGGAGCGTTATAAGAGAGAGATGATGTCAGTCACACATCTGACATGTTTGCCTTGCGGTTGTATACACGTCCCCCCCGGGGTTATTACTGGGAATATTCTTAGCGCTTCCACAATAATAATAAGTCACAGTTTCCAGGGAAGGGTCAGGAATCCATTGTTTGTTTACAGAGGGGCCCCGGCCCGGGCCCCATGATCAGACTGCTGGGATCCTCGCCCTTATCTCAGCGCACACACTTCCTGCCTGCCCGGCCTCAGCTTTACAAACAATGAGAAGGTTAACTCTTCTGATGCCTGACAGATGCCAAGTCCGCTCCATGTGCCCTCACCAGCGGGCACAGACAGGACAAAATGATTCTATATGGGAACCTCATGGCTGGAGAGTGCCTCCATAACACTGCCATTAAGTCAAAAGGTTTCCCCAACATGGCCCTTTCAGGTGTTTCAGTTTCCCCCTTAACAATACCAACCAGCCACTTAGCCCAGATAACATCGTGGCCCAGCCAGAGAGACCAGATCAGCGGCCTGTAACAGTGTCAATGAGACATGGGGTTTCCCTAACAGTGCCCCCATAGTAGTTCCATCAAGTCCCAGAAATGCGCTGACAGTGCTCCAATAGCAGTGCCATTTTGTTATAGGGTTTCCTTAACATAGTCCCTATAGAAGTGCCATCAAATCAAAAGGGTTTCACAAGCAGTGCTCCCATAAGAGGGCCATCTAGTCACAAACCATGCCCCCCATAGCAGTGCCAATTAGTGAATGGATTTCCCTAACAGAGTGCCCATTGCAGTGCCATTTAGTCACAGAATACTCCTAACAGTGCCCCCATAGTAGTGCCACCAGGTCACAGAGACTCTATAAGTGCGCCAAAGCAGTGCCAATGAGTTGGTCTAACACTCCCTCCATAGCACGTCACAGGGTTTCCCTAATAGTGTCCCCATAGAAGTGCCACCAGGTCACAGGGTTTTCACAACAATGCCCCCATATTGCTGTCAATAAGTCACAGGTCACTGTGGCCATATAGCAGTACCATTGAGTCACGGTGTCTCTAGCAAGGCTCCTATAACATTGACATTGTCACAAGTTTTCCCCATCACAGACCCCATTGCAGTGCCATCAAATCTCAGGTTAAGTCTAAGAGTTCCCCTATAGCAGGGTTTCCCAACCAGAGTGCCTCCAGCTGTGACCAAACTACAACTCCCAGCATGCCCGGACAGCCTTCGGCTGTCCGGGTATGCTGGGAGTTGTAGTTTGGCCACAGCTGGAGGCACCCTGGTCAGGAAACACTGCCCTATAGTAACAGAATCCTCCAAACATTGCTCCAAGCCATAAGAACCCTTAAGGAGTGCCATCTAGGTGCCACAGACCAATACCACAACCATCCGGCTCCCCAGTCCTAGTGGTGGCAGTGAGTGAGGGAACGGGCGGATCATGTTGGGACATTTCCTCTATAATGACATTTACAGCTGAGAGTGACACAATACGCATTGTTCTATGGTGTAATGTGCAGGTAACACAGGAGGCCAAGACCATCCCCTCCCTATGGCTGCCGGACCTCCAGGAAGTGAGGGATCCCAGGAGAGGAAGCCCAGACATTCCTGGAGATCTCCCTGTATATTACACATCCCCGCCCAACATGGCACCCAGCTTTCCTAGACTTCTGTACAGCCATGCAATGTATCAAGGTGTACGGCATATAATATATCCTCTATACAATGTATCCTGGTGTACAGTATATAATATATCCTCTATACAATGTATCCTGGTGTACAGTATATAATATATCCTCTATACAATGTATCCTGGTGTACAGTATATAATATATCCTCTATACAATGTATCCTGGTGTACAGTATATAATATATCCTCTATACAATGTATCCTGGTGTACAGTATATAATATATCCTCTATACAATGTACCCTGGTGTACAGTATATAAGATATCCTCTATACAATGTATCCTGGTGTACAGTATATAATATATCCTCTATACAATGTATCCTGGTGTACAGTATATAATATATCCTCTATACAATGTATCCTGGTGTACGGTATATAATATATCCTCTATACAATGTATCCTGGTGTACAGTATATAATATATCCTCTATACAATGTATCCCGGTGTACAGTATATAATATATCCTCTATACAATGTATCCCGGTGTACAGTATATAATATATCCTCTATACAATGTATCCCGGTGTACAGTATATAATATATCCTCTATACAATGTACCCTGGTGTACAGTATATAATATATCCTCTATACAATGTATCCTGGTGTACAGTATATAATATATCCTCTATACAATGTATCCTGGTGTACAGTATATAATATATCCTCTATACAATGTATCCTGGTGTACAGTATATAATATATCCTCTATACAATGTATCCCGGTGTACAGTATATAATATATCCCTTTATACAATGTATCCTGGTGTACGGTATATAATATATCCTCTATACAATGTATCCTGGTGTACAGTATATAATATATCCTCTATACAATGTATCCCGGTGTACAGTATATAATATATCCTCTATACAATGTATCCTGGTGTACGGTATATAATATATCCTCTATACAATGTATCCTGGTGTACGGTATATAATATATCCTCTATACAATGTATCCTGGTGTACAGTATATAATATATCCTCTATACAATGTATCCTGGTGTACAGTATATAATATATCCTCTATACAATGTATCCTGGTGTACAGTATATAATATATCCTCTATACAATGTATCCTGGTGTACGGTATATAATATATCCTCTATACAATGTATCCTGGTGTACAGTATATAATATATCCTCTATACAATGTATCCTGGTGTACAGTATATAATATATCCTCTATACAATGTATCCTGGTGTACGGTATATAATATATCCTCTATACAATGTATCCTGGTGTACAGTATATAATATATCCTCTATACAATGTATCCTGGTGTACAGTATATAATATATCCTCTATACAATGTATCCTGGTGTACAGTATATAATATATCCTCTATACAATGTATCCTGGTGTACAGTATATAATATATCCTCTATACAATGTATCCTGGTGTACGGTATATAATATATCCTCTATACAATGTATCCTGGTGTACGGCATATAATATATCCTCTATACAATGTATCCTGGTGTACGGCATATAATATATCCTCTATACAATGTATCCTGGTGTACAGTATATAATATATCCTCTATACAATGTATCCTGGTGTACGGCATATAATATATCCTCTATACAATGTATCCTGGTGTACAGTATATAATATATCCTCTATACAATGTATCCCGGTGTACAGTATATAATATATCCCTTTATACAATGTATCCTGGTGTACGGTATATAATATATCCTCTATACAATGTATCCTGGTGTACGGTATATAATATATCCTCTATACAATGTATCCTGGTGTACAGTATATAATATATCCTCTATACAATGTATCCTGGTGTACAGTATATAATATATCCTCTATACAATGTATCCCGGTGTACAGTATATAATATATCCTCTATACAATGTATCCTGGTGTACAGTATATAATATATCCTCTATACAATGTATCCTGGTGTACAGTATATAATATATCCTCTATACAATGTATCCTGGTGTACAGTATATAATATATCCTCTATACAATGTATCCTGGTGTACAGTATATAATATATCTTCTATACAATGTATCCTGGTGTACGGTATATAATATATCCTCTATACAATGTATCCCGGTGTACAGTATATAATATATCCTCTATACAATGTATCCTGGTGTACAGTATATAATATATCCTCTATACAATGTATCCTGGTGTACAGTATATAATATATCCTCTATACAATGTATCCTGGTGTACAGTATATAATATATCCTCTATACAATGTATCCTGGTGTACAGTATATAATATATCCTCTATACAATGTATCCTGGTGTACAGTATATAATATATCCTCTATACAATGTATCCTGGTGTACAGTATATAATATATCCTCTATACAATGTATCCTGGTGTACAGTATATAATATATCTATACAATGTATCCTGGTGTACAGTATATAATATATCCTCTATACAATGTATCCTGGTGTACAGTATATAATATATCCTCTATACAATGTATCCCGGTGTACAGTATATAATTTATCCTCTATACAATGTATCCTGGTGTACAGTATATAATATATCCTCTATACAATGTATCCTGGTGTACAGTATATAATATATCCTCTATACAATGTATCCTGGTGTACAGTATATAATATATCCTCTATACAATGTATCCTGGTGTACAGTATATAATATATCCTCTATACAATGTATCCTGGTGTACAGTATATAATATATCCTCTATACAATGTATCCTGGTGTACAGTATATAATATATCCTCTATACAATGTATCCTGGTGTACAGTATATAATATATCCTCTATACAATGTATCCTGGTGTCCAGTATATAATATATCCTCCTATACAATGTATCCTGGTGTACAGTATATAATATATCCTCTATACAATGTATCCTGGTGTACAGTATATAATATATCCTCTATACAATGTATCCTGGTGTACAGTAGATAATATATCCTCTATACAATGTATCCTGGTGTACAGTATATAATATATCCTCTATACAATGTATCCTGGTGTACAGTATATAATATATCCTCTATACAATGTATCCTGGTGTACAGTATATAATATATCCTCTATACAATGTATCCTGGTGTACAGTATATAATATATCCTCTATACAATGTATCCTGGTGTACAGTATATAATATATCTTCTATACAATGTATTCTGGTGTACAGTATATAATATATCCTCTATACAATGTATCCTGGTGTACGGTATATAATATATCCTCTATACAATGTATCCTGGAGTACGGTATATAATATATCTTCTATACAATGTATCCTGGTGTACAGTATATAATATATCCTCTATACAATGTATCCTGGTGTACAGTATATAATATATCCTCTATACAATGTATCCTGGTGTACAGTATATAATATATCCTCTATACAATGTATCCTGGTGTACAGTATATAATATATCCTCTATACAATGTATCCTGGTGTACAGTATATAATATATCCTCTATACAATGTATCCTGGTGTACAGTATATAATATATCCTCCTATACAATGTATCCTGGTGTACAGTATATAATATATCCTCTATACAATGTATCCTGGTGTACAGTATATAATATATCCTCTATACAATGTATCCTGGTGTACAGTATATAATATATCCTCTATACAATGTATCCTGGTGTACAGTATATAATATATCCTCTATACAATGTATCCTGGTGTACAGTAGATAATATATCTATACAATGTATCCTGGTGTACAGTATATAATATATCCTCTATACAATGTATCCTGGTGTACAGTATATAATATATCCTCTATACAATGTATCCTGGTGTACAGTATATAATATATCCTCTATACAATGTATCCTGATGTACAGTATATAATATATCTTCTATACAATGTATCCTGGTGTACAGTATATAATATATCCTCTATACAATGTATCCTGGTGTACAGTATATAATATATCCTCTATACAATGTATCCTGGTGTACGGTATATAATATATCCTCTATACAATGTATCCTGGTGTACGGTATATAATATATCCTCTATACAATGTATCCTGGTGTACGGTATATAATATATCCTCTATACAATGTATCCTGGTGTACAGTATATAATATATCCTCTATACAATGTATCCTGGTGTACAGTATATAATATATCCTCTATACAATGTATCCTGGTGTACAGTAGATAATATATCCTCTATACAATGTATCCTGGTGTACAGTATATAATATATCCTCTATACAATGTATCCTGGTGTACAGTATATAATATATCCTCTATACAATGTATCCTGGTGTACAGTATATAATATATCCTCTATACAATGTATCCTGGTGTACAGTATATAATATATCCTCTATACAATGTATCCTGGTGTACAGTATATAATATATCCTCTATACAATGTATCCTGGTGTACGGTATATAATATATCATCTATACAATGTATCCTGGTGTACAGTATATAATATATCCTCTATACAATGTATCCTGGTGTACGGTATATAATATATCCTCCTATACAATGTATCCTGGTGTACGGTATATAATATATCCTCTATACGATGTATCCTGGTGTACAGTATATAATATATCCTCTATACAATGTATCCTGGTGTACAGTATATAATATATCCTCTATACAATGTATCCTGGTGTACAGTATATAATATATCCTCTATACAATGTATCCTGGTGTACAGTATATAATATATCCTCTATACAATGTATCCTGGTGTACGGTATATAATATATCCTCTATACAATGTATCCTGGTGTACAGTATATAATATATCCTCTATACAATGTATCCCGGTGTACGGTATATAATATATCCTCTATACAATGTATCCCGGTGTACAGTATATAATATATCCTCTATACAATGTATCCTGGTGTACAGTATATAATATATCCTCTATACAATGTATCCCGGTGTACGGTATATAATATATCCTCTATACAATGTATCCCGGTGTACGGTATATAATATATCCTCTATACAATGTATCCTGGTGTACAGTATATAATATATCCTCTATACAATGTATCCCGGTGTACAGTATATAATATATCTTCTATACAATGTATCCCGGTGTACAGTATATAATATATCCTCCTATACAATGTATCCTGGTGTACAGTATATAATATATCTTCTATACAATGTATCCCGGTGTACAGTATATAATATATCTCCTATACAATGTATCCTGGTGTACGGCATATAATATATCCTCTATACAATGTATCCTGGTGTACAGTATATAATATATCCTCTATACAATGTATCCTGGTGTACAGTATATAATATATCCTCTATACAATGTATCCTGGTGTACAGTATATAATATATCCTCTATACAATGTATCCTGGTGTACAGTATATAATATATCCTCTATACAATGTATCCTGGTGTACAGTATATAATATATCCTCTATACAATGTATCCTGGTGTACAGTATATAATATATCCTCTATACAATGTATCCTGGTGTACAGTATATAATATATCCTCTATACAATGTATCCTGGTGTACAGTATATAATATATCCTCTATACAATGTATCCTGGTGTACAGTATATAATATATCCTCTATACAATGTATCCTGGTGTACAGTATATAATATATCCTCTATACAATGTATCCTGGTGTACAGTATATAATATATCCTCTATACAATGTATCCTGGTGTACAGTATATAATATATCCTCTATACAATGTATCCTGGTGTACAGTATATAATATATCCTCTATACAATGTATCCTGGTGTACAGTATATAATATATCCTCTATACAATGTATCCTGGTGTACAGTATATAATATATCCTCTATACAATGTATCCTGGTGTACAGTATATAATATATCCTCTATACAATGTATCCTGGTGTACAGTATATAATATATCCTCCTATACAATGTATCCTGGTGTACAGTATATAATATATCCTCTATACAATGTATCCTGGTGTACAGTAATA